>NC_142947.1:44750335-44775335 GCF_046866305.1 Octopus bimaculoides | reverse complement strand
ATACGTCAAATTTGATAACCATTGAAAAACCCTAGTATATCTATTTTGAATAAGGTGATACGATAATTGCGTCGGGTTGATCCATTTGTTTCCTTAGCTTTACTCTCGAAAATTCTCATATCTGTACCAGGTGTGTTAATTATTGTGTGTTAATGTGTATGAATGCGTGGATTGTGCATTAAATTTCTTTTTCGTATTTGTCTTAATATTAACCTTCAATTAAGACTCCTTTTCTTTCCTTCTTCCCATTATTTGAAACTTCTTACCTCTGTCACACTCTATTTCACTTGAATGCCTTGATATTTTCCAAGCCTTCAATCGTGTTTATCTATTCAATTCTTTTGTTATATTTATTTTCTTTAAATCCTATTCTAATTTGGCCCATTTCCCTCCTGCTTTACAATCTTATTCAATTACCTATCACAATCACTCGATCTGCTCCACCTATCAAATGAATCTTATGAACACACATTCTGCGTTTAATATATACTAAATAGTTTTGCCTTTAGTATATAATAAATAGCATAACATTTATCTTTGATAGAGGCAAAGCTTAACCTCTTTAATAAAATACTGGAACGTCCATCAGCCAGAATTTCTTTGCAGTCTTTAAAGTAAGAGACGAAGCACCGCAAGCCAACGTTTCTGATCATACGATCTCTCGTGTTCCCATTATATATTTACTTGGACAGACACTGTATGTATCCAAGGAAGAAGTGAATGGTCCAGGCTGCGGTAAACAGGGAACTGAAATCTCTTGGTTGTGTTCTGAAGAAAGAGGGCCTGGAGTATTTAGCGGTAACCGGAAAGACAGAAAGGAAAAGAAGTAGCGGAAGAAGGGCTTGACGAACTGGTTGGAAGAAAGCGGCATTAAACATCAGAAAGCGGAACTGTTACAGAAAACAAAGAACAGAGAATTGTGGCTGGACATGATCGCCTAAATTCTAGACATGACACCTAAATAAAGAAAAAATATTCACTTACACATCATGAAAAACCAAATCCTTTTTAAACAAAAACCTCATACGATTTTTTTACACCGACATCACATATCCCACCTATTAACAATGAATGGATAAGAGATCGGAAAAGTAGATGATTTCTTATATCTGGTCCAAGGAGTTGATACAAATGAAAAGGACATTAAACTGTCGTTGCTAAAATATGGTCAGCTGTACGACTGAAATTTTTCCAATAATAATATTGTATATGACTTGAGATGTTTGCCTAGCCTTAACGTTTGTTGTCCTCTTTAACAATTATGTATCCGCTGCATCGGAAATCTGCAATGGCTCCATAACTATCATCTCGACTATAACCTTGGAGTGCTGGTAATCCGATACAGCACTTACCTAGCGTACCTAGTCGTTTAGATCACCAGTGAGAGGGAATTATATACCTTGTGTGTGTGTGTGTGTGTGTATATATATATATATATATATATATATATATATATATATATATATATATATATATATACACATATATATATATATATATGTGTGTGTGTGTGTGTGTATATATCAGGTTGAGTAAAAAGTAACCAACGTTTTGGACCATGAATAATGTGTACTGGATTTTTGCAGAGTTTTGAATTCTTTTAAACATCTTTTTTTTTGGGGAAATTTCTGATAACACAGACATAGACTTGCCCAAGTGCATCAATAAATTAACATTGATATTTTTTCACCGTATTTTTACAATCATCTGAAATGGAACTGTCAAAGCGCAATATTTAAGCATGTTTGCTATTCAACTTCAAAAAATGATGAAAGCAGGTGAAACTGGTCAGATCGAAAATGGCTTAAACGGTTTCGCAGTGGAGACCTGACCCTTGAAGACCGTGAGCATAGTGGACGCCCATCTGTCATCGATGACGGTCAATTAAAGACCGTTACTGAGAAAGATCCACGCAAAACCACTTGAGAATTGGCAAAAGAACTTCAAGTTAGTCAGAATACTGCCTGCAACCATTTGTATGCGATCTGAAAATCAAAACAGCTCGACAAATTTGAACCATACGATTTGAATGAAAATCAGAAAATGCGCAGATTTGAAATTTGCTCGTCGTTTCTCCGTAACCAGACCGATCCATTTCTCGGCCGTATTCTAACTTGCAATGAAAAGTGGATTCTGTACAATAATAAAAAACGTTCTTCGCAGTGGTTGGAACAAAACGAAGCACCGAAAACTTTCCCTAAACCCGAGCTTTTCAAAACGAAGGTTATGGTGGCTGTTTGATGGTGTACTGAAATTGCTAAAATGAACGAAAAACTGCTGCTCCTCCGTCCCAAACTGGTCAACAGAAGAGTGCCAATCATCCTTCATGACAATACTCGACCACACGTTTCCCTAATGACGCCCCAGAAGCCGAGGTAACTTGGCTATGAAGTTCTTCCTCACCCAGCTTATTCCCCAGACCTTTCTCCTACCGACTACCACTTTTTCAAGCACCTTGATGATTTCCTGCGACAGAAGGAGTTAAAAATTCAAACCGATGCTGAAAGTGCATTCAAAGAGTTCATCAGTTCCAGAACTCCAGGTTAATATATTACCGGAATAAACAAACTTGTAACTGGTTGGCAAAAATGTGTTGATTGTAATGGTACTTACTTTGATTAATAAAATTTCCGCATTATCGAAATATATTGTGATGAATTTCATATTTCAAAGCGTTGCTTACTTTTTACTCAGCCTGATATATAGGAAAGAGGGGGGTGGAGAAAGAAGCAGGGAAAGAGGGGGAAGAGAGGTGGGTAGCGGCGTGTGGTGGTACGTTTGGAAGTTGGTATGGAAAGACATTCTGTTTCGAACCTGTACCCCCGAGGCTTATTAACTGCAACAGCTGTAGCATCAGTAATAACAACAACGACAACAACAACAATAGTGATAGTAGCAACAGCTGCTGCAGCAGCAGCAGCGACAACAAGAAGCAGTCTTGATGGAAGGCAGACATCGACACCATGTCAAACAAACAAATGAATGAATAAGTAAATAAATAAGCATAACAAAAAAGTGAAATATAAAAAAAAAAGAACCAAAAGAGTCGATGACAATTGTTTGAGTGTTTGGACGACACAGAAAAGCGGGTGCCAGATAGAGTATCGGGTATATATCCTATCTATGGCGTGTATGGCCTGTCCTAGAAAACCAGTCGATAGTATCGTGGTTACTCATATGAACAACAACAACAGTAACAACAACGATAGCAACTATAACCCAATAACAGCAACAATAACTATAAGAACAAGATGCATCGACACGCGACATTAAATACAAGCAAAAGAAGATAAAGGAAAGACGGGTGGAGAATCTACAGCGCACCTCGTTCTGTGATTCATTGTTCGGGTATAAGCGAGGTCATTCTGTGCATTATATATACCAGGGGCTGTGCAATGTGCCGCCATCGAGACGGTTACACAGCAGCCGACCATCCAATCCTCAGACAACAAATCTAGTTACAAGAATTTCGTTGATGCAATCAAACAAATGCAAGAAGGTTCAGCACCTGGCAGATGTGGCGTACCTGCTCGAAATCTGGAAGCATGGAGGTGTGAAGCTTATTGGAAGCTTGTATAGCTCTGCGCTCCGAGTCTGGGAGATGGAAAGGGTCCCGCAAGATTCGAAAGATGCAAGAATCATTCCTATCTTCAAAAAAGTTGTAGGCGCAGGAGTGGCTGTGTGGTAAGTAGCTTGCTTACCAACCACATGGTTCCGGGTTCAGTTCCACTGCGTGGCACCTTAGGCAAAGTGTCTTCTACTATAGCCTCGGGCCGACCAAAGCCTTGTGAGTGGATTTGGTAGATGGAAACTGAAAGAAGCCCATCGTATATATGTATATATATATATATATGTGTGTGTGTGTGTCTGTGTGTGTGTTTGTGTGTCTGTGTTTGACAACCGATGCTGGTGTGTTTACGTCCCCGTAACTTAGCGGTTCGGCAAAAAGAGACCGATAGAATAAGTACTAGGGTTACAAAGAATAAGCCCTGGGGTCGATTTGCTCGACTAAAGGCGGTGCTCCAGCATGGCCGCAGTGAAATGACTGAAACAAGTAAAAGAGTAAAAGAGTAAAAGAGTGGACTGTGAAAACTACCGAGGAGTGCCTCTTCTATCAATAGCTGTAAAGATCTTGGCTCGTATTCTATTAAACAGACTAGGAGAGTTATTGCCCCGCTCGATCTTAGGATTGTTTGCCAATGCAACGTGACACTCCTACGCAGGGCGATGTCACTACATTCTAGCCCCAGGAAAGTATCTTTCCCCGAGATTTAAAACTAGTTCTTCGTCTTGGCTTTACTTGGTAGAGCGTGTTTTACCAAGAGATCGGTTGTTTTTAATACACTCGCGAATGTTATGACAGGCTCAAGGTGAGCTCTGATTGGCTGTATGTAAATGAGTTCATTACTGGGGTCCATACTCTAGCTACGCTAGTGATCCTAATGTTTAAAATACAGAAAGGACGACACATTATACAGCGTACGTGCAGGGCTCGGGTATTGGTTTTTTTCTTTCATAATTAAAGCATCGATGCTTCTTCGTAATATGTTGTTGACAGCAACACTAAATATGTTTATTATATGCAACCATGAACACAACGGTGAGGTCGTCGAGTTGGTTAGTAATACATACGACGTGCTTATGAAATAAACACATTGTATTTGTACTTAAAATGCTTGGAAGAAATCTAACAAGATCCAACAATTACTTTTATCTTATTGTCAAAGCAGTTTCATTTCAAACAGCATCCGACTTCTTCCTTTTATCCTATCTAAACTACTTAACGCCATTGTTCATTATCGACGTTTTGAAGTTGCCCAGAAATGACCTCTGAGTGAAGCGGAAGTGCATATGACGTGATCACTTTAGGACAATGCTTATCTTTAGTATTTTGGTAAGCACAGAAATGATGGCCAAAACAATCGTATTTTATCAATAAAAACGAGCGATAGCCTTTAGATGTGCGTAGCACCAATACAACACGGTTCCAATACAGCGACTGAGCGAGACCAACGTAAAGAGTTGTATGAAATGCTGTTAAACAGCTAGTTCGGCGTGCTAGCGATTTTGTAAGCTTAACAATCATAATAATCCCTTTTTCTATAAGCACAAGGCCTGAAATTTTGAGGGAGGGAGCGATTCGATTACACCGATCCCAGCGCTCAGTTGGTACTTATTTTATCGATCTCAAATGGATAAAAGGCAAAGTCGACTTCGGCGTAATCTGAACGCAGTGTTAAAGTCGGAAGAAATGCCGCTTAGCATTTTGTTCGACGCGCTAACGATTCTGCCAGATCGCCACCAGAAATAATATGATTATACGCAAGAAATACACGTTCTGCTAAGTAACAAAAAGTGCAAAATGCGGCAAATAATCGTCCCGCATTTTACAGGTTAATAAATATTTCATTAGGAAACGCACGGCATACAGCGATCCAAAGTTTGATGGTAATTATACCAGATACAACAAAACATCAGCTACACGAAGACACCATTATTCCCTGCCAAACTTCACGAGCACAACAAGATTTGCCGTGTAAAATACAGGAGGTTTTATTGCCGCACCTTGTATGAGGTCGCGTAGCTCTTAAGTATTAACACAATTTTTTTTGTTCATATTCATCACACAGAACAGATTTGTTATGTAAGGACAAAAACCGACTTTTATACGAGAACAATGGAAAATTCCAGATTGTTTTTACTAAACAAAAAACAAAGCAAAAACAAAAAAGTAGAGATAGAGGAGACCAATCCCTGAGTAATATATACAATATGTGGATGGACATCCTAGGGTTTAAGCTCCAAAACAGATAAGTAAGTTGTTAATCTCTTAGCATACGAGGCCTGAAACGCTAGGTATGGACCGGTATCGGGCCGCACAGAGAAAAATATATTTCAAAATTTCATTTCTATTTTATTGATTATCACAGTCAGCAGTGTGGTTTTTAAAAATTATATTTGTATTATATATGTAATATTGTTGGCACTCCATCGCTTACGACGTAGAGGGTTCCAGTTGATCCGATCAACGGAACAGCCTGCTCGTGAAATTAACGTGCAAGTGGTTGAGCACTCCACAGACACGTGTACCTTTAACATAGTTCTCGGGGATATTCAGCGTGACACAGTGTGACAAGGCTGGCCCTTTGAATTACAGGCACAACAGAAACAGGAAGAAAGAGTAAGAGAAAGTTGTGGTGAAAGAGTACAGCAGGGTTCACCACCATCCCCTGCCGGAGCCTCGTGAAGCTTTAGGTGTTTTCGCTCAATAAACACTCACAACGCCCGGTCTGGGAATCGAAACCGTGATCCTATGACCGCAAGTCCGCTGCCCTAACCACCGGGCCATTGCGCCTCATATGTAATATAGCTTCTCTCCAACTCTCCTAAGCACCTCTTCTTTGCTCACATGTCACCAGGGCCGGCCCTAGGGTTGCTGGTGCCCCGAGCAAGCTGAACTTCGGCGTCCTTACAAGTATAATTTTCGTCTTTGTCACGCCCTCCTTGGCGCCCCCTAGCACATGGCGACTGCCCGAGTTGCCAGTACCTTGAACCGGGCGTGACATTTTTTCCCACGAGAGTTCCGGACCCCAGTAATGAATTCATTTGCATACAGCCAATCAGAGCTCACCTTGAAAATCCACATATTGTGTACTACTACAGTACAGCCTGTCAGGCATAGAATGGTGTATGTTACTATGAGTACCGCGTAGCAGGTCTCACATAAGCACCACATCTTCCCCACCATCCTCATAGATCAATTGAGCACCATCTCTATATGGCGCTAACATTAGGAACTTATGCTCAGACAGAGATTAGTGATACTGCATGCATCCATTGATATATGCAAGGAGGGCTCAATACGACACAACGCTATGTTTTCAGATCAACACCAACATTTTAAATTAGGAATGTACAAAATCAATCAAAAAAATGAGGAAACTACACTCATTTACATTTTCTAGTAAATTACGCGAATTGGCAACACTTCTGGCACCATCGGTGAGCAGCTCTCCATTCACTTTATACACTAAATTTCGCATTTGTCACCCCTATTAACCCGTTTAGAACAGTCCGATTTTGCTATAACGCACAACACGGATCTGAGGTCAACGTAATCGGTTTACTTCTTGAATTTGGGTCAGAATGTGAAGCAATACTTTATATCGAATGTTTCGAAATCTCTAAGAAAACTATAAAAATAATGTTGTTCTTATGCGTTCATAATTACATATCGTGAGTAACCTCCTCCGCTATGACATAGTTTTTGATATAAATCGCGGGCGTAAGGCGGTGGTATTCTTTTCAGTCGTGTTTGTTTGTCCGTGGACAAGATATCTGAAGAATCGCTGGATGGATTCGGATGTGACTGGCATGAACTGACTAGCTTTGGGATCGATTCGGTATCAGACAACGCTTCTGGATTATTTTCCCCGTTTTTTACTTAATTTTTGAGAGCGGTCGGGTTCATTTGTAGTATTCTCGTTTGTGAGAGCAGTCGAGTTTATTTCAGATATTCTTTTCCACTCTAGGCACAAGGCCCGAAATTTTTGGGGAGTGGGGGCGCAGTCGATTAGATCGACCCCAGTGCGCAACTGATACTTAATTTATCGTCTCCGAAAGGATGAAAGGCAAAGTCGACCTCGGCGGAATTTGAACTCAGAACGTAAAGACAGACGAAATACCGCTAAGCATTTCGTCCGGCATGCTTACGTTTCTTTTTCTTTTTATTGCCCACAAGGGGCTAAACATAGAGGGAACAAACAAGGACAGACAAAGGGATTAAGTCGATTATATCGACCCCAGTGCGTAACTGGTACTTAATTTATTGACCCCAAAAGCATGAAAGGCAAAGCCGACCTCGGCGGAATTTGAACTCAGAACGTAACGGCAGACGAAAAACCGCTAAGCATTTCGTCCGGCATGCTTACGTTTCTGCCAAGGTCGCCGCCTAGTGTTTATTTCAGATGCACTCTCTGAGTGCTCTTGTTATATAAGTATCATACACTTAGTTACCATGACTTGCAAATATTTATCCACAAACTAAACTTATCCCAGATGCATAACGTGGGTGGTGAGATAATTGTCCGGCCGTAACTAAGTGAAAAGGAAGAGAAAAAAAAATCAAAAACCGGTCAGAGAGAGAGAGAAGAGAAGATTAAGAGAAGGACAAAAATCCCATCGTGATTTTATAGGCCTGAACAAGTTAAACTTTACGAGTCTAGTCAATTGTCTTTCCGGTTTTATTTCGTTTAGACTTTCTTTAATCTACCTGTCTAATTTAATTATCACCGTCATCTATTATTATTATTATTATTAGAAGTAGTGGTAGTAGTAGTAGTATAAATAGATATAGTAGTATTTAAACGTTGGCAAAGTTAGTGTGGATAAAGTTTATTTAATTAGTCAGTTTGTGTTCGGTTTAATTATTCTGCAGAGTGAGAAGACGAACTGCAGGCAAAACACTATATACACACACACACACACACACACACACACACAAATATATTACACACATTTAACATACGTAAAAAATTTACACACTTCACATACACACACCCACATACATATAAACATATTTAAATATATTATTATCCATTCATTTCACATTGTCACGCTTTCTACACGCAGATAGATATAACTACATATACATATATAAATATACACATTTATACGTGCATACATACATATATATATATATATATATATATATATATATATATACGTGTCTTTAACTACATGGAAACTTTTGAGACGTTTAATGCATTTTAGTTAATTTAGCAATTTCCACAATGGGGAAACATAACGAAACCGATTTCGAATACTTCTGCGGAGGAACACCCATATGGGTAAGTAAAGAAATACTTGATTACATTTAACTACTAACGTTAATTAACCAATTAGTAAACTACTGGTCAGTCCAGTTAACTGAACATGTTTATTTGTTTCTATAGCTGTATCATTTAGATAACTGGTTTGCTCGTGTATCAGCTGTGATGTTGTTTGATTGAGTTTTGCCCAGGCTTTGGTCGGTTAGACGCTTTCGTGAACTATAGCGTTCCGGTTGTGGCCTTTCTGTATTCTTTTCCACTCTAGGCACACGGCCCGAAATTTTTGGGGAGGAGGGCCAGTCGATTAGACCGGCCCCAGTGCGCAACTGGTACTTAATTTATCTATCCCGAAAGGATGAAAGGCAAAGTCGACCTCGGTGGTAGCCTTTCTGTATTGTACACACACACACACCTACTTACGTACACATACATACGTAGATACATGCACACTCACATACATGCATACACACACACACACACACACACACACACACACACACGAGAGGGTGCAAAAAAGTGCCTGCTTTTAAGGGTTTCGTAAAAGGCCTGGTTGAAGTCCCAACCTTCCGAGTCCTTTTACAGGGCTTAGAAAAACTGAAGGACCGCTGCAATGAGTGTGTGAACCTTAAAGTAGAATACGGTGCATAAAATCATAATTGACAGTATTTTCTTCCACTTAAAATCAAGAACTTTTCAGCACCCCCTCGTATATCTGTTTGTATTTGTGTGTGTGTGTGGAAGCATTTCTGCATGCATGTTGGTATGCCAGTGCGTGTGCTTGCGTTGGCATACGTGTCTATTAGTCTATCTGTGTGTATGTGTGCGCGAATGTTGGTTTTTGGGGACACAAACAAGAAAGAACATATACATAGACACGCACATATACTCGCACGCGGATATAAGCAAGTGAAGTTATATAACTCGATAAGAGTTACTTATGTGGCTGTACAGCTAAGACAGTATTACAGTGTGTGTGTGGGGGGGGGGACTTGGCAGAGACACTCCGCTGTTGTATTTTGAGAGAAACTTGTGGAAAAAAAAAAATTATGTTGTTTTTTCTTATTTAAAGAAAAGAATTTCCATTGTATTAAGTTTGTCAAGGACAATACACAAAACTCTCGTCCGATCTATGAGTATTTTTTTAAATATATTTAGCTTCACAACTAAATAAATGAAACCAAACGTGTGTGTGTGTCTATCTATCTGTCTACCTGTCTGTCTATTTGTTTATCTATCTGTCTATCTGTCCGTCTGTCTACCTATCTATCTATCTATCTATCTGCCTGTCTATCTGTCTGTCTGTCTGTTTATCTATCTATCTATCTATCTGCCTGTCTATTTGTCTGTCTGTCTGTTTATCTATCTATCTATCTATCTGTCTGTCTATCTACCTATCTACCTATCTATCTATCTATCTATCTATCTATTTGTTTATCTGTTTGTCTATTTATCTATTTGTTTATCTGTCTATCTGTTTGTCTATCTATTTGTTTGTCTATCTATCTCTGTCTATCTATCTATCTGTCTATCTATCTATTTATCTATCTCTCTATCTATCCTATCTCTGTCTGTCTGTTTGGAAGACTGTGCCAGACTTCAGTCTGATTTGGCATGATTTCTATGGCTGGATGCCTATCCTAACGCCAACCACTCCAAGGGTGTAATGGGTGCTTTTATGTGCCACCAACATGGGTGCCATTTGCATGACACCGGCATCTGCCACAACTGCAATTTTGCTTGGCTTGATGGGTCTTCTTCTCAAGCATGACATAATGCCAAAGGTCTGTCATTGCCTCCGTGAGGCCCAACACTTGATATGTATATATAACAGGAAAGAGCTATAATTTCTTCAAAAACTGAAATTTAAAGCTTTAGCATTTAAATCAGCCATATCCAGCCCAAACCAGCCAGATTTGGCCTCTCACACATACCCTACAATGTCATTCTAAAAATAAGCAATGATGTTGTTGAAACCTCAAAACTATGAGATAATGCATGATGAATCGAAAACAAGAGGCTGACCAAAAACAAGATAATGAGATACTCTCATCCACTACCTGAGGCCTACATGGCCGTAACTGATCAGAGATAGGCAGCAGTGGAAGGAGTCCAGGGAGGAGTTGATCCTTCAGGAGTGATAGAGCTCTAGATACTGGAACTGGAACCCAAAACAATGTGGGGACATAAACATTATTTTTGACAGACAAAATAGTTTAAAGGGTTAAAACTGAATTTGATAAATGAACGGAAATTTGCAATTATACACTGTGCTGTGTTTTTTTTATGTACAACATTAACAAATATTAATTGTGATTCATTAATTATCTTAAAAATGGGTCATTCACACATGATGTTCATCACGGCCAGACACACAAATTATGAAAATATCAAAGCTGTAAATCTTTCAGCATTTACAAGATTTGTGTGAATTCATTTTTATTTTTTCACTGTAAAGTGTGATCGCTGCTCAGGCAAGTGTTGAGTAACAATTTGTTTCTTGCTAATGGAGCGCTAAGAGCACCATCTGAGTGTGATCGCTGCCAGAGCAGCTGACTGGCTTCCATGCCGGTGGCATGTAAAAAGCACCATTCGAACATGATCGTTACCAGTGTCACCTTACTGGCACATGAAAAAACTTTCGGGCGAGGTCGTTGCCAGTGCCGCTGAACTGACTCCTGTGTAGGTGGCACATAAAAAACTCCATTTAAGTGTGGTCATTGCCAGTATGGCCTGACTGGCCCTCATGCTGGTGGCATGTAAAAGCACCCACTACACTCTCGGAGTGGTTGGCGTTAGGAGGGGCATCCAGCTGTAGAAACACTGCCAGATCAGATTGGAGCCTGGTGCAACCTTCTGGTTCACCAGTCCCCAGTCAAATCGTCCAACCCATGCTAGCATGGAAAGCGGACGTTAAACGATGATGATGATGATGTACTGTATCTTTTAATGTTTACGTATTTTAGTCCTTAGAATGCGGCCATACTGGGGCACTGCCTTGAAGGTTTTCCTCAAACAAATCAACCCCAGCATTTATTTATTTATTTATTTATTTATTTATTTATTCTAAAACCTGGTACTTATTCTATCGGTCTCTTTTGCTGAACTGTTAAGTTACAAAGGCATAAGGAAACCATCACTGGTTGTCAAACAATGGTAGACACACACACACACACATTCCATCCTCTTCATCAGTCAATGTCTTTGATTCTGGCATGGGCTGGATGGGTTGACTGGAGCTGGCCCGGCAGAAGACTCTACCAAATTCTACTGTCTGCTTTAGCATGCTTTCTAAAGCTAGATGCCCTTCCTAACATCAGCCATATTCTTCTATTCTTTTACTTGTTTCAGTCGTTTGACTGTGGCCATGCTGGAGCACCGCCTTTAGTAGAACTTTAGTTGAAGAAATCGACCCCAGCACTTGTTCTTTGTAAGCCTAACACTTATTCTATTGGTACCTTTTGCTGACCCACTAGGTTACAGGGATCTAAACACACCAGCACTAGTTGTCAAGTGGTGGAGTGGACACACACACACACACACAAACACACACATACGATGGGCTTCTTTTGTACACACTGCCCGTCGCTACTACCGATCGAATGGTCCAGTGAGGTCCTCGGATCTGGCCGGTGAGTCCGCTGACATTTTTGTATTTTATATATATATATATATATATATATATAAATGTATATATAAAAGAGTATACAGTGAGTGTAGGGGGAGAGGTACTGAGATCCTTCCCAACCACATGGTTCTGGGTTCAGTCCCACTCTATGGCACCTTGGGCCAGTGTCTTCTACTATAGCCTCGGGCTGATCAAAGCCTTGTGAGTGGATTTGGTAGATGGAAACTGAAAGAAGCCCATCATATATATGTGTGTGTGTGTGTGTGTGTGTGTGTATATGTATGTAAAAGATTGCCATATTTCTTCCCCCATACTCACTTACAATAAAAAGGAATCATTCATATATGCACACACACACACACACACACACACACACACACACACACACACACACACACACACACACACACACACACACACACACACACACACACAATAAAAATATATAAAGGAACAAATTTAGTGTATTCTTATTTCTGCTAAGTCATTCATACGTTTGTCTTTGTGCAGGTTTACTGCCTGGTTATAGTAAATAACAACAGTTTGAATGCGATAACAAAGAAATGCAACACCTAACAATCAATCGGATTTGGTCACATGACCTTCAAGTTATGAAGTTTATTTTGCTATTCGCTGGTTTTGAATTCCGTCCTACAGAATGTCACCTCGGACACAGACACCTTGGATATTGACCACATGGTTCCAGGTTCCGTCACACTGCATGGCACCTTGGGCAAGTGTCTTCTACTATAGCCTTGGGCCAACCAAAGCGTTGTGAGTGGATTTTGGTAGACGGAAACTGAAAGAAGCCTCTCAAATTAAATTTGTCAACATTGAAACATTTTGATTTGTCAACATTGGAACTTTTAACAATGTTTTTCTAATTTTAAACTTTTACTATTGATAAACAAAAAATATTGTTGAAACTAGTTTGGTATATATGTAAATAAATGTATTCTAAACATTTACGAGCTTTTGAAATTTAAATATATATATATATATAAAATGCTCGAAGTTCAGAGTAGATGGACAGCTGACAACTGATGAAGGGCCGTTCTCTGTTTACTTGTCCTGTTTGCCATTTTTCCTTGCATTGTTTTCATGATGCCCCGTACCTATATATGCACATATATAAAATATATATATATACATATTTATATATTATTTATATTATTATTATTTAGTTGAATGCCACATATCCATTTCCAATTAAGTTTATATATATATATATATATATATATATATATATATATACAGGTATGTTGATGCAAACAGGTAAAATAAAACTCCAGATATGAGTATTTGTATATTTTTATTAATATTTAACAGAAGCAACAGAGTGAGTCAGAGTGTGAGATTTTTGTGTATTGACACTTACACACACACACACACACACACACACACAAATATATATGTCTGCCTGCCTCTTCTCTCTCTCTCTCTCTCTCTCTCTCTCTCTCTCTTTCCTATATATGTGTCATACAATATTCATTACTCATAAATACATTTTTTTTTCTACCCTTTTAAAATAACCTTATATTTCCGCACCCTGTTTTCATTCTTATTTGATAATGGACAGACCTAAATCACTTACAAAGTTTACATTTCGTGTATCAGAGGATCAGAGATTGAATAGATTAAAAATTAAAAAAAAACAAAAAAAAACTAAGATTAGTATTTCATTCACTTTTTTCTCTATGGTTGCTTTTATTTTTCTTTTATATCATATGTTGTTATCGGTAACTGATGGCGTCAGCATTTATGGGTTAGTAAATGGACCAATTGAATGTTTACTGTACCTTAGAAGGTGAGAGTGGTAATGTTGTGCCTTTGCAGTTGTTTGCAATAAATAAGTAATTTTTGTTCAAAGCACCTGTTGATCAGGTAACTCATAACCCTGTGTCTCTTTTTGGCAATATATACATACACAGTTAAGGCAGCTAAATGGCTGAATTGTTAGTCTGCCAGAGAAAGTGCCTAGTGATATTTCATAAGTTGTTATGTTCTGGGTTCAGATTCTGCTGAGGCCGAACTTGCCTTTCATGTTGTTTTTCGTGGAACAAGCAATCCCCAAAAGTAGAGATGGCCACTTTTAGCCCAGTGTGGGCACAGACATAGCTGTGTGTTCAAGCAACTTTTTACCCCCAACCACGTGGTCTTGAGTTCAGTCCCACTGCATGGCACCTTGGCTGAGAGTCTTCTATTATAGCCTCAGGCTGACCAAGGGCTTATCAGTGGATCTGGTAGATGGTGTCTGCGGCTGGATGCCCTTCCTAGTGTCAACCACTCCAAGAACATAATGGGTGCTTTTCGCATTCCACTGGCACAGGTGCTGGTTTTGTGCCACAGGCATCGGTGCCAGTTATGTAACACCAGCAATGGCCACCACTACAATTCCACTTGGCTTGAGAAATCTTCACAAGCCAAATATCTATATGTGTGGCTTTTTTGTCTGTGTTTGTTCCACCTAATTGCTTGACAACCACTGTTGGTTTATGTTCCTGTAACTTAGTGATTCAGCAAAAACAACCAGGCTTAGAAGGACAAAATAAAACAAAAAAAAAGAACAGTACTGGGGCTCAATTCATTTCACTAAACACTTCAAGGCAATGCCCCAGTATGGCCACAACTGAACGACTGAAACACAAGGTAAAAGATATGGTTTCCTCAGAACATCTTTGTTGCTAAGATATAAACCAGCCTTTACACCTGAATATTCAGAGATCTGAGATAACAATTAAATCTCTGAACAGCTACAAATAATCAAGATAATTAATAGGTAGAGTTGAAATTGTGTTTTGTTTTTCATTCTTTTTTTTTTTTGTTGTGGCATGAAATGTACTTTTAATTTAATTTTTTTTTTTTGAGCTAATTAAGTGGTTGACTTTCATAAAATTAAAGCTTATGAATTTTGTATCAGTTGTTTTGTTACCATGTTTTGGGTTGTAATTATCTACCTTGAGTTCAATTAATTTTGCAAAAAAACAAAGAATTTAGTAGGCTTTAATGATCTGGTGTTTGAGACATAAATTGATATGAAATTTTGATGGGAGATGTTTCTACTTTTGTTACCATATTTCTTGTGAAATATATTCTTTGCTTCAATTAATTCTAAGCTGCCAAGGTTTGTTATTCCACTCTAACCTCTTAACACCTGGCTTAGACCATAGCCCCTCACCCTCTCAAATACAATCCCACCCCATATAGTCAAGGTTTTTTTTCCCTTTTCCCCCCCTACTTTTTTTCTTTCTTCATATTCCTTTCTTTTCTTACTTTGTAACTTAGCAGCCTTACTAGTGTTGGTAGCATGAGAAAAGTACCCAGTACATTGTGTAAAGTGGTTGGCATTAGGAAGGGCATCCAGCCATAAGAACCATACCAAACCTGACATGGGGACTTGACACGGCTGTACAGTTTATCAAATCCTGTCAAAACATTCAGCCCAAATCGACGTTAAATGATGATGATGATGATTATACGTTGCCAGTACTGCCTGGCCATCACCAGTACCGCCTGACTGGCCTTTGTGCTGGTGGCACGTAAAAGCACCCACTACACTCTTGGAGTGGTTGGCGTTAGGAAGGGCATCCAGCTGTAGAAACTCTGCCAAATCAGATTGGAGTCTGGTGCAGCCATCTGGTTCACCAGTCCTCAGTCAAATTATCCAACCCATGCTAGCATGGAAAGCGGACGTTAAACGACGATGATGATGAATCCTGTCTTACAAATTGTAGTTACATTTCATTTAACTCATAAAATCAAAGGTATTCCAACCATGACGTTCCTGACTGTTTCCCACCCACAGGGTATCCAGAATTATTTCTATTCAACAAGTCTTTCTTCCAACATGGTATGACTGAAAGGAGATTTGACTGTTATGTATAGCATGTTGAGTCAGTATGCAGAAACGCCCCTTGTTGGTTGGCTCAGATGAGATGTAGTAGTGCATTGCAGCAGATGTAGTTCAGAAGAGAGGGGAGGCAGGGTCTGGCAGGGTCTGGCAGAGTCTGGCGTGGTCTGGTAACCAGTCTTGGAGCAGTGCAAAGTTGCAACTGTTTAGCCCTTGGTTATCATGGAACAAACAAGTCTCGCATCAAAGACATTTCACACATGACCATCCTGTTCACTTTTTTTTTTTCAGAGTCTCTGTGTTGAGGAGAAATATAATATTCATTATTTTTCCTTAATTAATTAATTATGCTAATTCCACAGGATTGATTGACAACACAGAGGCTCGTTGATCAGTCTTGTGCTATAGTCTACGGCAAATGTAGTGCAATGCTTTCCTTCCAGATAAAAATCAACAAAATAGATTTTGTAAGATAAACAATGAGGCCAGTTCTACAAAATAACTAGGTTACATGCACATGTATAAATAAATGTACATACATGCATGTGTGTGTGACTGTTTGTATATGTTTATATATATGTGTACATGTGTGTGAGTGTGTGAAATAGTATTGTGTTTTTTATACTCTATGTAAATATATCTGTGGGTGTGTGTGTATATATGAGTTGCATTTCCTCGCGTTCGGTAAAAATGTGTTTTTTATGGTAGTCTGAAAGTAATCGATAGAATAAATACTTTGCTAACAAAGAATAAGTCCTGGGGTTGGTTTGTTCAACTAAAGGCGGTGCTCCAGCATGGCCACAGCCAAATGACTGAAAACAATAAAAGAATAATGCTTCGTACTTTTTTGTTGTACACGTTTCATGTCTCTCACCCTCACTCCTCCCTTGCTCACGTGGCTCCCACGTGACCATTGGCCATCTTTCTTCTCCTAACTTGTGTTTCTTTCTTTCTCTCTGTTATAGCTAGAACAAGGAAGACATGTTCTTGTCTGTCTCCTGTCCCAGCTTGATTTACGCGTTCGCCACCACAACCTCGTTTAGGCTTAGCAGCCCTTCCTGTTTGTTTTCACTTTCCTGTTTTTGTTACCTATTTTAACCCTCCACAAAATCCCAAATTTTATTTAATTGGCTTTGCGGGAGCAACTGTTTTATCGAAAGTGTATATTGTTGTTAAATGCTCAAAATACAAGACTAGAAAAACAGCCAACAATTGATGAAGGGTCGTTCTTTATGTCGTATGTTTTGTTTTCCATTTGCGTTTTTTGTTGTTCGAAAGAACAGTTCATGTTCCATATACTCATGCTTCATATTTTTTTGTTGTACATGTTTCATGACGTCCTGTGCCCACATATGCATATATATATATATATATATATATATATGGTAGAATAATAAAGAAGGTTCTTGATGCAGTATGATATATTTGAAAAACTGGGTAGAGATGGCTTTGGGGGTGGGTTAATTTTTATTTTAATGATACGAGCTGGCTTTTCGATAGCTGTTTTCAAACTGAAATTCTGTGCTTTAGAAAGTTGTTTATAGATCAAAAGATTTTTTTCTTACAAGTATACAAATAAAAAAAATAAAAATAGGAAATGATAGATAGAAAAAAATAAAGAATATAAAAAACTAATATAAAAAATAAAATTAAAAAATTTTAAAAATAATGCAAAAAGTAAATAAAACTGCATGTGTGAGAAAGGAAAAAAGGAAGGTAAGAAGGTTAAAAGTAGTTGAAAATGGTTGTGTGAATATATTTTTAGGAGAGGTCAAAAAGAGTTGAGTTCTTGTCAAAAGATGACCTTTGTGAATCTATTGGTTTGAGGTCATTTTATTCATTTTTCACAGTTGGTATGTTGTACCCTGATTTAGGCACACACACACACACACACACACACACACACGCGCGTTCCTACTTATATATTATTCATGTGTTGTGTGACATGACAAATTATTTTTACGATAAGTAATTAATTGTTGCACCATCAAATTGTTACCTAATTCGTTTATTTATATCATCTCAAGAAGATTGGAATTTGGTACACATAGTGGCCAAGGTTCAGAGGTCATCCATGAAAAAAAAACAAATAGTAATATCACCTACACTTTCTCACCTTTTTACTAATTATCCTTCAAAGCTAGTTCATCATTATATGCCCCCTGACTCATTCCCCAATTCTAGTTATCTCTACCCCCACCCCCACACACAATATTCACTCTTGCAATCTCTAACCATCCACACCCAATATTCTGTCCCCATTCATTTCTACTCACGTGGTACCTCTTGAGGGCTCACCCTGTTACCTCATCCCTACTATTTTGTCTCCTTTTGTACCTCCTCCCCCAGTTACTCCCACTAACTCTTCCTTAATGTGAGTTGCACCCATACAGCTCTTCTATGGCGTCGAGCTGGCAGAATCGTTAGCACGCCAGGCGAAATCCTTAGCGGTATTTCATCTGCTGTTATGTTCTGAGTTCAAATTCCGCCAAGGTCGACTTTGCCTTTCATCCTTTCGGGGTCGATAAATTAAGTACCAGTTGTGCACTGGGGTCGATGTATTCGACTTAATCCCTTTGTCCCCTCTATGTTTAGCCTGTTGTGGGCAGTAAAGAAATACATACAGCTCCTCTAGGGTAGAGCCTCTCACCCCCCCCCATCAGTCATAACTGACCATGGGATTGCACCTAGAAAGTTACCCTCCGAGGCACGACCAGCAGTTGCCCCCATGCATACCAGCCTCTCCTCTTCATACCACTGATGTTATCCAAGGGAAGGACAAAAGCTGATACAGATTGGCACCAGTGACATCGCAACTCATTCCTACAGATGAGTGAACTGCAGTTACATGAAATAAAGTGTCTTGCTCAAGAACACAGCACAAAGTCCAGTCCAGAAATCGAACTCACTACCTCATGCTTGTGAGCCCAATGCTTTAACCACTGAGCCATGTAACATCACACTGTTCCTCTATGGGAATAAAATTCTTCAGCTTTAGCTCCTTCTCTTATACTTTGAACTGCACTCATTTCCTAACATAAATCTGTCTCCCACACTCAACTGTAACCCTCACTCATTCAAAGATGTTAGTCTCACAAGCTGCACAGCAGTCTCATTAGTGCTGGGGCCATGAAAAATGTCACCAGTTCTCTTCTAAAGTGGTTGGCACAATGAAAATTTTAACATTTAAGTTCACTTCTGCTGTTTATAGCAGTGCTTGGAAGGAAGGTGTGTAGCGTGTGATAGTCGTATTGACCATGACAGAGACAGTTGACATGGTGACACCTGCTCAGAGGCCTATGCAGAGTTGCAGGAAGTGTATGGAGAGGTGTGTATGAGCCACATGCAAGTGTACAAGTGGTTCAGATGTTTCCAAGATGGCCGAAAAAATGTCGATATTGATGAACGTTCTGGGAGGCCCGCAATCAGCAGAACTGAGAAAAACATCGCAGATGTGTGTGCAGCTGAGGGGAACTTATTGAATCATCATCCGTGAGTTATCAGAGGATGTGCAGATTAGTTACGGTTCAGTTCAGTCCATTATCACTGAAGATTTGGATATGAGATGCCTGTCTACCAAGTTTGTGTCAAAACCGCTTTCAGCTGACCAAGAAAGACACTCGGGTTTCAGTTTCACAAGATCTCCTTGATTGTGTCGAGAATGATGAAAACTTTTTGAAAACTTTTCATAAACCACTGAGTATGTATTGCTAAGCTTTTGGCAAAATTTGATGTAGATTCTCCGCTCAGCTTACACTGTCATGGTCAATGCAATGATCACACGCTACGCACCTTCCTTCCAAGCATTGCTGTAAACAGCAGAAGCGAGCTAGAACATTAAAACTTAATGCACATACACAGCAGAGTCCTAGGTCAACCTGTGCCAAGCAGCTTCACTCTGTGTGCTTTAGCTTCATTACTATGGCAACAATCCGGATCCTTATTGATCAGACCATGTATATATATAAGAATGAAGAAAAGCTCTGCATATCTTTTGAAGTGACATAATATGCTCTAACTAATCTTTTCATTTTCATTTTTACAGTCTGTTATCTTTTATCAGCTCAGCTCGACAGAAAAGTAAAACGAAATAAAAAAAACAGATAATAAATAACTAGGTCATGTGTTAAACAGTGTTGTTGTTGTTGATGATGATGATGGTAAACTGTTATTTATTTGTTGTGGGTATTTTAATGCCAGGGTTAAACTGCGATCACCATTGTGATCTGTTATGGAGCAGACTATCTCCGTCTTTAATCTTTAATCACTGTGAACAGTGAGGATGGGGTGAGGGAAGGGGGATGCAGGGGTCAGTGTCGGCAGTGGTGGGGAAGTCGTATTAGCAAAAGACTGAAGCCTTAGTTTTGATATGTGCACACATATGTGTGTGTGTGTGTGTGTGTGTGTGTTTGGATTCAGAAATGTGAGGGATTGAAGTACTCAATACATAAGTTAGAGTTCTACTTTTCTTTTTTTCGTTCCTTTTTTTTTGTTTTACACTTGGTGCAATCATCGGGTTGTGGCCATGCTTGGGCACCACCTTGAAGGATTTATTTGAACACATTGACCCTAGTATTCACTCTGATTGCTCATGCATTTGAGGGAATTCAAGAAACGGTCAACAGGTTTGCTGTGGCAACTTGTGCATTTGGACAGACCATCAGCATGAAGAAGAGTGGAGTTTCCATTCCAGCCAATGCCTGGGGCAGAACATACTCAAAGGGCTCAGGCCATTTAAACATCTGGAAAGTACAGTAAATGTTAAGAGTACTCTTGATGACGAAATCAATGTCAGAATGTCTAAAGCTACAAGTGCTTTTGTGGGACGAACAAAGCGTCAGTCTAAAAACTAAAATAAGTGAATATACAAATAGGCACAACCTTTACAATTTTTATATTCTAAATTCTTGCAATTTCAAATTAATTCTTACAATTTATTATTGTTCTTATTGTTATTATACAATATAATACTGATGTTTCTTGTTTTGTTATCCATCCAGAACACATCTTTGACATGGGGTGAAACCAAATGGCCAGAACTCACACAGTGTTTTCAAGACACCCTACTAATTTGGGTACCATGTGGCTTCCTTCTGTTCACCACACCATTTTATTTGTACTACCTACTCACTCAAAAAGACAGAACTTTATCTCGTCCACTCACCACACTCAGTGTAGTAAAACTGGTAAGTCATTGCAAATGTTATCTTTTCTCCTTGTTATTTGTGTGTAAGCATTATTGTGCACATAAGTGCAGATGCATGCACATATACATGTGTGTGCATTACTTGAACGTGCCTGTGCATGTACAGCTATGCTACATGGCAGTGAAACATGGGCTTTGATTATAGAGGACTTGTAAAAGCTTGAAAGAAATGAAGCCAGCTGGATGAGTAATGTCAGTGTGCACAGACGACAAAGTGTAAATGATTTAAGAGGAAAACTGGGCATAAGAGGCATCAGATGTTGTGCGCAAGAGAGAAAACTGTGCTGGTTTGATTATGTGATGTGTATGGATGGGGATAGCTGCATAAAGAAGTGCCAAGCTCTAATTATGGAGGGAACTTGTGGAAGGGGTAAACCCAGGAAGATGTGGGATGAAGTGGGGAGAAAGGATCTTCAGACACTGGGCCTCACTGAAGAAATGACAATGGATCAGGATTTGCTGTACTTGAGAAGACATGTTAAGCTAAGTAAAATTGCTGTCACCCATAAGTACAGGCTTGTCCTTTACTGGTGCCGGTGCCACAAAATGCACTCGTGCCATTGCTGCATAAACACACCTATGCTGGTGGCACATAAAAAACACCCAGCACACTCTGTAAAGTGGTTGACTTTGGGAAGGGCATCCAGCTGTAGAAGCCATGCCACAACAGACAATTGAAGTCTGGAGAATTTCCTGGCAGGCCAGCTCCTATCAAGCTATCCAACTCATGCCAGCATGAAAAACAGACGTTAAATGATAATGATGACTGTGCTATAACTAATTACATTCCAGGTTCAAATGACTTTCAGGCCAAATTTACTTCCCCTTCCGTCAGGGTCAGTAAAATAATGACCAGTCAGGAATTGAGGTTTACCTTTGATTGCATCCAGGAAAAGGTCACTCGACTGATTGGCATAAAATTACTCACAGACATGCTGTGTCTTCTCACTGTCTTTTGTAGCACTACTATAACAGCCTCTGTTCCCAAGGACTAGCTAGTCTTGTGCCACATCCACCCAGGTACTTGTCTCACTTCTCTCCCTTAGCATATAATATCCAACACTGGGATGCGATCCTTGATAGTGAGATCCAGCATTTGAAACAGTTGTTGGGGATCTGGTCATGTGCTGCTCATGATAAAGGGTGTAAGGGCAATGCAATGATGGTTCCTTCATCTAAGTAACACTGGTGGGTGGTGGTGGTGGTGTTGGTGGGGCTAGCGATCAATTATATGAACACCCCCCCTCCACTCAGTATTTTGACTGGTACGTTATTTCATCCACATCCACCTTGAATGATGACGAGCAAATTTGAACCTGGTGAAATTTGAACTCAGATAGTGAAAACAGCAGGCAGAAGTATTACTTTTAATCATTTTGTATTTTGTTTCTTTCAGATTGGATCCCTGCTCCTCAGTATCCTAACCTTTATCGACCTTACCAGTCGGGTTTATAAAGGGGACCAACATGCAGCCGTTATATACTTCTCCCTCGTGCTGCTGGGGGCATCATACGTTAGTGTTACTTTTATACTTTTACTGTTTCATTATATATATATATATATATATTAGTTTATGTATATATTAGTTTATGTATATATTAGTTTATGTATATATTAGTTTATGTATATATTAGTTTATGTATATATTAGTTTATGTATATATTAGTTTATGTATATATTAGTTTATGTATATATTAATATTATCTCAGTTATTAAAACTTTTGATAATTTGAATATGTTGATAGTTACCAGAGGTAGCAAAATTACACTAAAAGACAAGATGTCACAGCCGTTTTTACAGGTAGAGATACCAAGTTAAAGTGATACATTTTGAGAAGATATGGATAATAATAAATGGAGCAAACGCATGTCGATGAAAGTTCCTTTAATTCCTACACATGTTTCGAAATAAATGAGAGTTCCTTCACAAAGAAGAAAGAGCTGTTGGGGGTTCCTCATTTATTTCTCTTCTTTCCCCCCCCCCCTTATGGCAGCAATCTGGCAGAACCATTCGCATACCGGACAAAATACTTACAGGAATTTCTTCTGGTTCTACGTTCTGTGTTCAAATTCCACCAGGATCAACTTTGCCTTTCGTCCTTTCAGGGTCGATGAAATAAGTACCAGTTATGTACTGGGGCCAGTCTAATCATCTAGTCACATCTCGCCAAATTTCATGTTTTGTGCCCATAACAGAAAGGACCATTATTGTTTATTATTTTCATTACTTTTGAAAAGTTTCAGTCACTGGACTGTTGCCATGCTGGAGCACCACTTTTAAGGGCTTTTTAATCAGTCACATTGACTCCTATACTTATTTCAGTTGCTATTTTATCATTCTCTATTGTTCAGTGGCTAAGTTATGTTTTAGCACAAAGGGCTGCAGCTTGAAGTTTGATTCCCAGACCAGGCTGTGTGTTTTGTTCTTGAGCAAGACACTTTATTTCACGTTGCTCCAGTTCACTCATCTGTAGAAATGAGTTGTGACATCACTGGTGCCAAGCTGTATCGGCCCCTTTGCCTTTCCCTTGAGTAACATCAGTGGCATGGAGAAGGGAGGCTGGTATGCATGAGTGACTGCTGGTCTTTCATAAACAACCTCTCTCGGAGGGTAACTTTCTAGGTGCAATCCCAGGGTCATTCATGACCGAAGGGGGTCATCCCCATGGGGGACCAACACACATACACACACACACACACGACCAGCTTCTTTCTGTTTGTCTCTCATATTCACTCACAATGCTTTGGTTGACCTGGGCCTATAGTGGACAACACCTAGCCAAGGTACCCCATAGTGGGACTGAACCTGGAACCATACAGCTGAGAAGTACACCTCTTACTACTCAACCATTAATATTTTTATTCTTATATTTTGCTTCTTGTGGGCTACAAAAACTAAAATACAAACATAATAAACACATAAAAAGAAATGAAAGTATGGGAACTAAATGAACGATATTCTGCATATTAGTTATTTGTCTTGTTTGTCGTTCTCATTTCTTTCTTCTTTGTGTGAGAAATGAAAGAAAGAAACCTAGACTTCTTTCATTCAGAAGTGGAGGTGAAGATAAAAGATTTAACTGCTGACTCATGGATCGCAAGTTCAGGTTACAGGTGTTTGAGTGTTTATGGAACACGGGATTCAATGAGTCATCAGAATCTATACATATTAGAATTTCTTTGATATTAACCTGTTCAAGGCCGTTTCTACCCAGGTATTTATATCTGAAAGCTGCTCTCTGTATTCTTGTGCACTTGTTTCCAAGTACAATGCTTTCACATAATAATTAAAATACTCAATATCTTTTTTTTTGGTTTTTTTTTCACTTGTTTCAATCATTGGAGAGCAGCCATGCTGGGGCCCTGCCTTGAAGAATTTTTAGTCAAATGAATCGACCCCTAATCATTTTTTTAAAGCCTGATACTTATCCTCTCTGTCCCTTTTGCTGAATCTTTAAGTTATAGGGACTTAAACACACCAGACCTGG
>NC_142947.1:44682835-44745335 GCF_046866305.1 Octopus bimaculoides | reverse complement strand
TGGCAAATCAGATTGGAACCCGGTGCAACTCCTTGGTTTACCAGTATTTAGTCAAACTGTCCGACTCATGCCAGCATGGAAAATAGGCGTTAAGTGAAGATGACCAAAACCTGTAAAAGACTACCCCACTTCTTTGTCATACTGTTTCTTCCTCTTTCTCTTCTTTTAGATACCTCATAGAATTCATTGAAACGGGCAACGTGTTTGCATGGAAAGGCTACACATTGGCTGTTGGGATGTTGTTTGTTTCCATGGTTGTGACGATTTTCTCCCATCAAAACTATCACATCGGAATGCGGACTGGCATCAGAGTTCAAAAGTCCATCATAGCTGCCATCTATGAAAAGGTAAAACTAGAATGGACATTCTTTTACTCTTTTACTTGTTTCAGTCATTTGAATGTGGCCATGCTGGAGCACCGCCTTTAGTCGAAGAAATCGACCCCTAGGACTTATTCTTTTTAAGCCTAGTACTTATTCTATTGGTCTCTTTCGCTGAACCGCTAAGTTACAGGGACATAAATGCACCAGCATGTCTGGCTCATAAGGGCCGGTTTCCCAGTTTCATTGGCATATAGGTTCCCCCACCTGGACGGGACACTGGTTCGTCACAGGTGAGCTGCTAGATACAGGAGGAAAGAGAGAGAAAGTGGCAAAAGAATCAGAAAGAAGTTCGCCATTACCTTCTGCTGGAGCTGTGTAGAGCTTAGGGGTTTTGATCATAAACACACACATCGCCCAGTCTGAGATTCGAACCCATGATCCATCGACAACGAGTTTGCTGCTCTAACCACTAGGCCATGTGCCTCCACATTCCAACCAATTAGATCCTGTTAATTACATCATCAGCACCATCAACCCCCGGACTTTACTGTCTCAAGTCCTAGGACTCACGGGGCCAGTTGCCCAGTTTCCATAGCATATAAGAAACAGATCACAATAATCCCCCTGGATGGGATGCCAGTCCACCACAGGGTTACTCATTTACAGCTGAGTGAACTGGGGCAATGTGAAATAAAGTGCTTTGTTCAAAGACACAAAGTACTGTCTGGTTGAGGAATTGAAACCATGATCTTGTGAACATGAGTGCAACACCTTAACCACTGAGCCATGCATTGTTACTGTTAACCACCACTACATTCCAGTTCTTCCCTAATTACCATTATGTTCCAGGTTTTCTCTAATTATCCCGATGCCCTAATTCTTCATCAATAACTACCATGTCCTAATTCTTTGCCGATTACCATTTTGTCTTAATTCTTTCTTTCTTTCTTTCTAGTCTTTGACAATTAAACCTGAAGAGAAGAAGAACTACACAACAGGTGAAATAGTCAACTTTATGGCAGTAGACAGTATGACCTTGAACAATGCCACGCCTTACCTTTGGATTATTTGGTCAGCACCATTACAGATAGTCATTGCTCTCATTTTGCTCTACAATACTCTGAATTCTTCGATATTTGCTGGCGTCATCATTATTATACTGACGATACCAATAAATGCCATTGTTGGAGCCAAACTTACAAAACTCAGGAATCAGCAGATGATAATAAAAGATAAAAGAATTAAATTAGTTAACGAGATACTTAATGGCATCAAGGTAAGAATTTTCTCTTTTCCTGTTCTTTCTTGTCTCGAAAGTTATTTGGCAACGTTGCTAGTGCCAGTGGCATAACCAAAAGCACCCAGTAAAATGGTTGGTGTTAGGAAGGGCATCTAGTTGTGGAAATCATGCCAAAGCTGGTTCTGTCATTTGGTGCAGCCCTGTGGCCTGTTAAATTCTGTTGAACCATTGAACCCATTACTTGGCATGTATGGATTGATAGCTGTAGGAGAGGGAGGAGATAGAAGTGGGAGCAATAAAAGGTGACAGGGCATGATGTCAGCAAAGAAATATAGGGGGGAGAGCAATGTGTGTGAGAGAGAGACTGCAATAAAGATGAGTGATGATGTACGGTGTTAAACTAAAAGTGAAATGCATTTTGATTTATAATTTTGCTGTTTATTTTCAGGTCCTTAAGTTGTATGCCTGGGAACCATCGTTTAAGGAAAAGATTAATGATATCCGTAACCAAGAAATGAATATTTTGCGGTCAAGTTCTTACTTACAAGCATTTTCAATGTTTACTTGGACAACCATTCCTTACTTGGTAAGTCAAAGAGTGTATTAGGAACTACACAACAAAAGCTAAATTATATTTTGCAATAAACACCAGTATCTCTGAATATGGTTCTCAAACTGTGTGACAAGAACACACAAGTATTGTTTGGAAAAACAAAATTTTTTTTTTTGTGAAACTTTCAGCAGTTTGGAAATAAGTGTGTTATAAGAAGCAATAACAATGCAGACAGAACCTTCCTTGAAGCTACCCATATCAGAGATGAAAAAATACAACTAATATTCTGATAGTTTACCGATCTCATCAAATTAACTCCCCCGTTTACCACTACTAATAAATAACTCGTTAAAATTAATGACATCCTCACCTCATAAGAAATTCTTCTAACAGTTGTTCAACTGAATCCATCCAACCATCTTTGTCCATTCTCCCAGGAAGGATCGCGGGGGTAGTTGTCTGGAAAAGAGATGTGGGGAAAATGTTGAGCCCAATCTGAGAAACATTGTGGCTCCCATCCTTGATGTACCACAATCTGCAAGATTTTACTTCATGGAAAGTCTTCAAGAAATTGTGAGAATATTTCCAAGTGGTGTACACTTGCTTTGTAGACCTTGGAAATGCACAGGAATGTGTGCTATGGGTTTTGCAGTTTAGAGTGTACATTGAGGGTTTTGCAGTTTAGAATTAACAGGCAACCTCTGGTATTAGAATTATTGGGCAACCTCTGGAATAAGAATTATTGGGCAGCCTCTATATGAATACACAGATGATTGTATTTGGGTAAATGGTTCTAAGTTATTTACTTATTTATTTATTTAAAATGCTATAATGCACAATTGTGTAAATATTGTAATTTCAGGTAACAATTGCCACTTTTGTTACATACATATTGACGGATCGGGACCAAATCCTTGATGCACAGAAGGCCTTTGTAGCATTAACACTGTTCAATATAATTCGATCTCCTATCAACCTTCTTCCTTTGATTGTTGTATACCTGACACAGGTGAGATTTACAAATACTAATTTTCTAATTAATTATTGATTTATTAAAATTGTTTTTGCTTCTTGAGTAGTGGTTCTAAATCAAGGTCCATATGACCCTTGGCGGACTCCACACAAGATTTTATTGTTAAAATTTATGTACAGTAAATTGGTTTTGCTTATAAAAGGTGTGAAATATTTTAACAATTTTTTTTATATAAAAAAAAAGGAATTTTTTTAAAACATCAAATGACTGTGAGGGTCCACTTGAATAAAATAGGAGTTTAAGTAAAAATGGTTGAGAGCCACAGTTCTAGTGGAAGAATCATTTGAAGGGTCAGTTGGTCAGTCATATAGAATATAGAATATATATCCATCCATACATACATACATACATATATATACATACACACACATGCAAGAAAAATATTTTTTTCTCTGTCTGAAGAATTTCTAATAGGAAATTCCTGACATGTAAATCCTAGTTACTCCTATTAGCAAATGAAGCATGTGTAATGGAGAAAAAAAATCATACCAAAAGCATTTCTATTTTCCTGTTTTGTTGTATAACATATATACATTTATATTCTTCATCGTTTCAGTGCTGGGTGTCTGTGAAACGTATCAATGGCTTCTTAAATGCCGAAGATCTTGATCCTAACAATGTCATCTATGACTCCAAAATAGGTTTGTAGAAATACCACCATCATCATCATCATGATCATACTCATCACTATTATAATAGTGCCGACCACCTCCACCACCATCACGATCATTAGTACCATCACAATTAAAAACCACCCCTATCATCATCATCATCACAACTACTGCTATTCATCCCCTTTGTCATCCTCTCCACAATTACAGCCTCCATCACCCTGTTCTACCCTTGTGCTCTCCCTCTCTTTCTGCAAGAGGGACAAAGTAATGGAATGCTATAACTGTTAGAATTCCCACTTTGGATCACCTCTACATTTTATATAATTCTGCAGAATCATTGTGTTACCGTGGCATGAAACTGTTAGTAGCTCATATTTAAATACTGTATGTATAATAAGATATATAATTTATGTTTGTTCTCTCTTCAGATTCTGCCATTTCTATACAAGAAGGAACCTTCTCTTGGGAAAAAAACAGTAACAATGTCTTAGAAGAGTGAGTAACATTTTTTGTTATTTTTCCCCCCCATTTCACAGCTTGTATATGTTGCTTTATGTTTGTGCCCATTCATGCATGCAGGCATGTAAACATACACACACACACACGTGTGTGTGTGTGTGTGTGTATATATATATATATAGGCGCAGGAGTGGCTGTGTGGTAAGTAGCTTGCTTACCAACCACATGGTTCCGGGTTCAGTTCCACTGCATGGCAAGTGTCTTCTACTATAGCCTCGGGTCGACCAAAGCCATGTGAGTGGATTTGGTTGAAAGAAACTGAAAGAAGCCCGAATATCAGGGTATATCAGCCGAAACGTGTTAACAACAAACAAGATGAGGACAAATATCCGTCAAATGTAAATAATTCCTCATCTCTTAAATAAAGAACTGCAATCAAAGGGAGTACAATTTAATTGTTTTAATTGCTTACTCTCAATGATTCTTAATGTTTCCTATCATTCGATGTGGTTAGCCATGTCTGGATTTTATCAGACTATTTGTAAAGTGTCTGCCCAGATTTAAAAATCCCTATTTCTTTGTATTACACACACACACACACTCACTCACATCTTTCCCCTCCCACTCTTCTACTTTATCCATACAGACCACCTCCTCCTACTCATTTTCTATTTCGTTTCATCTATTTCTCTTTCAGTATAACCTTAAACATACCCAAGGGTAGCCTCACTGCCATCGTTGGTCCTGTTGGCTGTGGTAAGAGCTCTTTGATATCCACCATTATTGGAGAATTAAACAAGAAGAAAGGAACCGTCCATGTGAATGTGAGGATGTTATTTTAGATATTTTCTTTCATCATTGTCATTATTATTATTATTATTAAGGGGGTGAGCTGGCAGAATCGTTAGCACTCAAGGTGAAATGCTTAGTGGTATTTCGTCTGTTGCTACGTTCTGAGTTCAAATTCTGTTGAGATTGACTTTTGCTTTCATCCTTTTGGGGTGTCAATGAAATAAGTACCAGTTACACACTGGGGTTGATGTAATTGACTAGCCACTCCTCCCCCAAAATTTTCAGGGCCTTGTGCTTAGAGTAGAAATAATAATTATTATTATTATTGCTAAGTTGGCAAAATTGTTAGCACGCCAAGTAAAATGCTTAGCATTATTTCACCCATTGCTATGTTCTAGGTTCAAATTCTGCTGAGGGTGACTTTTGCCATTCGTCCTTTCAGGATCGATAAATTAAGTACCAGTGAAACAATGGGGTAAATGTAATCGACTTGTCCCTCTCCCCACAAAATTTCAGCCCTTGTGCTTTCAGCAAAAAGGTTTATTATTAAGTTGGCGAGCTGGCAGAATTGTTCGCTTGCCAGACAAAATGCTTAGTCGTATTTTGTCTGTCTTTATGTTCTGAGTTCAAATTTTGCCGAGGTTGACTTCGCCTTTCATCCTTTCGGGGTCGATAAAATAAGTACAAGTTGAACATTGGGTAGGTGGTTGATGTAATTTACTTACCCTGTCTGCTGAAGATGTTGGGCCATGTACCAAAATTTTAAGGTTTACAAGGCGGTGAGCTCGAAGAATCATTAGCTTGGTGGGCAAAATGCTTTGCAGCATTTCACTTGTGTTTATGTTTGGAGTTCAAATACTATCGAGGTTAACTTTGTCTTTCATCCTTTTGGGGCCAATAAAATAAGTCCCAGTTGAACAATGCTAAACGGTTTGAATTGCTCAAAACAGTCCCTTTGTCAGGACTCCTTCCAAAATTTAAGGGCCCAATGAAAGAAATTAAAGGTACTCATTCTGGATGTCGAGTTGGCAGAGTTATTAGGGCATGGCATAGATGCTTTGTGTTGTGAGTTCAAATCCTAGCATAGCCTTCATGGGCGCCTTTAGTGAAATCCACTCTGTTGCAGTCATTCGTATGCCAGGTTTTCTGTTTCAGGACAACTTTCACATTTCCTCACCCTACCAGTCTCTCAAAAAAAAAAAAAAAAAAAAAAATGATCAAGGGTGATCGATGTGATGCCATATGCCCATGGGCATAATTCCTAATCTCTTAAATATAGAACTGTTTTTTATTTTTATTTTTTTTTGCTTTGCTTTCATAGGGATCAATAGCCTTTGTGCCCCAAGCTGCCTGGATACAGAATAACACCGTGAAAAATAACATTCTCTTTGAGAAGCCCTTTTCTGACAAATACGACACAATTGTGGATGCATGTGCTTTGCGTTCTGATTTTGATATTCTTCCGGCAGGTGATCAGACAGAAATCGGAGAGAAGGTGAGTTTAAAACTTCCAGAGGAGTTTGAAGTTAAAAAAAAAAAAAAAAAAATAGCCCTTGTGTGCCAATTTCCAATTTCTAAATAAACCAGAAGTGGGATGAGGTGGGTTGATAAACTTCAGTTTAAAAAAAAAAGTTGGGGGTGATTGTTGACATGTCACTTACAAAAGGGGTTGAAAGACCCTTCTCTAAAAAGCACAAGAATGGTGTGAACATACTTCTCTTTTGAAAAAAGCATTTCCAACATCTTTCACATGCAATTCCTTCATGTTCTGGTAGGGCATTCCTTAAGCACTTGAAGAAAGAAAAAAAGAAATTGTAGAGCGGAAAAGAATTAATTGATGCTGGTATAAGCATTTGGATCAGGTTTCTGGTTTGAAGATATTTCCCTTCTCCCATTAATGTTTGGGGGCCTTGTAGAAGGTCCTTTAAAGATGAAACGAATAAAACAAATTAACAATAAATTAACATAGGTGCAGGGGTGGCTGTGTGGTAAGAAGCTTGCTTCCCAGCCACATGGTTCTGGGTTCAGTCCCACTGCATGGCACCTTGGGAAAGTGTCTTCTACTATAGACTTGGGCCAACCAAAGCCTTGTGAGTGGATTTGGTAGATGGAAACTGAAAGAAACCGTCATATATATATATACATATATATATATGTGCGTGTGTTTGTGTATGTATGTATGCATGGGTGCATGTCTTTGTGTCTGTGTTTGTTCCCCATCACTGCTTGTCAACCGGTGTTGGTATGTTTACATCCATATAACTTAGTGTTTCACCCAAAAGAGACCAATAGAATAAATACTAGGCTTTAAAAAATATGCCCTGGAGTCGGTTTTTTTCGACTAAAGAAACCCTTGAAGGCAGTGCTCCAGCATGGCCACAGTCAAATGACTGACACAAGTAAAAGTATAAAGGAGTAAATTAACATAGGACAGACGTGGCTGTGTGGTTAAATATATTTGCTTTACAGCCATGAAGGTTTAGGTTCGGTCCCACTTCATGGAATCATGAGAAAGTGTCTTTTATCAAAGCATTGGGGTCTGACCAATGCTTTGTAAGTGAATAAGTGTCACTCTTAAAGAAATTTGTTACTGGAATTGGTTTGTTCAATGGGGCGTGCTTCATGGTCGCAGTCCAATGACTGAAACAAATAGATAATAAGAGATAAAAGATGGTTTTTATTTATTTCTTGTCTCACCAGGGTATCAACCTTAGCGGAGGACAGAAACAAAGAGTTTCATTGGCTCGTGCTGTGTACAATGATGCAGATATTTACCTCTTGGATGATCCGCTTAGTGCAGTCGACGCCCATGTTGGCAAACATATCTTCGAGGAAGTTGTTGGCCATCAAGGACTTTTGAAAAAGAAGGTAATAACCGATTTATTTACTAATAAGCACTTTAAAAAGATGGAAAAAAAAACCCAAAGGAAAGCAAAAAAAAAAGGAGAAAAATGGTGTAAAACAGCAGAAGGTGGAGGAGCATTGGGCCATGTACCCCAGAACAAGTGGAGTGTATCCCAGAACAATCCCCATGGGATTGCATCCAGAAAGTTCCCCTTTTCCGAGACACAGGTCTGAGCAAGGTTGTTTATGAAAGACCAGCAGTCACTCATGCATATCAGACTCCCCTCCCCATGCCACTGATGTTATCCAAGGGAAAGGCAAAGGAGCCAATACAGCTTGGCACCAGTGTTCGAATTCCGCTGAGATTGAATTTGTCCTTCATCCTTTCGGGGATGTTAAAATAAGTAGTAGTTGAACTCCGGGGTCGACGTAATCGACTCATCTCCTCCCCTGAAATTGCTGGACTTGTGTCAAAATTTGAAATCATCATCATCACATAAAAAGCACTATTTGAGCGTGGTCGATGCCAGTGCCACCTGACTGGCACATAAAAGACACCATTTGAGTATAGTTGATGCCAGTGCCGCCTGATTGGCACCTGTGCTGGTGGCATGTAAAAAGCACCATTTGTGTGTGGTCGATGCCAGTGCCACCTGACTGGCACATAAAAAACACCATTCGAGCACAGATGATGCCAGTGCCACCTGACTGGCTCCAATGCCAGTGGCACGTAAAACACACGCACTACACTCTTGGAGTGGTTGGCATTAGGAAGGGCATCCAGCTGTAGAAACTCTGCCAGATCAGATTGGAACCTGGTGTAGCTTCCTGGTTTGCCAGTTCCCAGTCAAACCATCCAACCCATGCCAGCATGGAAAGTGGACGTTAAATAATGATGATGATAATGATGATGATGATTATTATTATTATTATTATTATTATTATTATTATTAAGGCAGTGTGCTGGCAGAATTATTAGCATGCTGGACAGAATGCTTAGCGGTGTATCACCTGTCACTATGTTCTGAGTTCAAATTCTGCCGAGGTCAGCTTAGCTTTTCATCCTTTTGGAGTTGATAAATTAAGTACCAATGAAACACTGGGGTCGATATAATTGACTAGTCCCCTCCCCACAAATTCAAGGCCTTGTAGCTCCGGTAGAAATGATTATTATTCTTGTTGTTGTTGTCTTCTAATTCAGACGCGTGTGTTGGTGACCCATGGTATACAGTGGTTGCCCAAGGTGGACCACATCATCATCATTGTCGATGGCAGGATCTCTGAGAGGGGATCGTACCAAGAATTACTCGACCATGACGGGGCATTTGCACAATTTCTGAAGACTTATTTGCTGCAAGGAGTTAACAGTGACAGTGAAGATGAGGACGAAGAAAGTAAGTCACAGATTTGTTGCTACATTCAGTGTTCTTCCAGTTCTATATTTAAGAGATGAGGAGTTCTGTACATTATTTACATTATTTACAATTGACGGATATTTGTCCTCATCATGTTTGTTGCTAACACAACATATCAGTTGATATACCCTCTAGCCTTCATCAGGTGTCTTGGGGAAATTTCGAACCTGGGTTCTCATTCCTAAGGTATTTTTCAATGTTATTATTATTATTATTCAAGTCACTGCCTGGAATTGATCTTGGAGTCTTGGGGTTAGTAGCCCGTGCTCTTAACCATTACGCCATATGCCCATGCCATAGTGCTTAAGAGCGCGGGCTACTAACCCCAAGATTCCGAGTTTGATTCCAGGCAGTGGCTTGAATAATAACGATATGGCCATGGAGGGATATTTCCTTTCTTGGAAAAATATAAGGGTTGGCAACAGAGAGGACACCTGACACATTACATTTCAGACAGATTCAGAACTGAGTTGCTGATGCAGAAATGTCGTTATAGCAAATATTCTGCTCAACACCACAGATTTGCATGTCAGTTGCTTGACTTTAACCATTTGAGCTTGTCCTTTGGTAGCTGACAATATGTGCATCCCTTAATGTCTGACAATATGTGCATCTCTGATCATGAGCAGAAGTAGTTGGGGAGTATCATAGCCATGTGTTGCGAGGAATTCTTTGGGGTTTGAATAAACATTGTAACAAAAGCCAAGTTTTAAGGAAATATTGACCATTTTCCATACTTTCCAGGAATAAACAAATAGGAAATAACATTTGATACCCAAGGAGAAAGGTCACGTTATGCAGAGTAATAGAATGTTTATTTTAGAAGTTACATCATTTGAAGAATTGAAGGGTCTTCGGAGAAGATTCCACATATTGATGCCAATATACAACCTTTACCAATGTATTTCTCTATTTTTCTTCTAATTGGCAGCACGAGATATTAAAAGACAAATGTTAAGTCGTCTGGATTCCACTATGTCTGAGAATGTAGATACATCAGGTGATGAAAGTAGTTTGTCTACTTTGATTGAATCCAGGTAGGTGAATGTCTTAATTTCTAATATTTAGTTTTAAATATAAAAAAGAACTTTTGCAACAGTATATAAGCATTTCATTGAAATAAACTGGGTGGTGGTGGTGGTGGGGGGGGAACTGTGGGTGGAAACAGTGTTATTTATATGGTCCCTACCAATATCTTTCTCTAAAATTATTCTTCTCTGATGTGTTATAATCTCAGTCGTGTCTCATGTGGTATTTCTCAATCATGTTGCAGGAAACTGAAGTCATCCTTATCAATGGAAGCTCCAGCGAGAGTCAGAAGACAATCTAGTGTCATGAAGGATGATGTCCAGTTTGAAAAGTCTGGTAAACGGCCATCTCAGACACCACCTGTTCAGAGTAAACTGATTGAAGAAGAAAAACTTGAAGTTGGTAATGTAAGTCTTTGACTGTCAGTGAGGTAAGAGCTTTGGATGTCGGAGAAGTCTGGCCTTTGAATGTTGGTGAGCTCTTCTAAAATTGGTGATGGTTTTTTTAAAACTGTGGTGAGGTCTTATTAAATTTTGCTCAGGTTTTTCAAAGTAGGTGACATGTAGTCATGTAATACCTGTTTTTGTCATGTAGGTTTCGTGCTGTAGTTATATGATAGTTATGTGATAGCTACGATAGTCATGTGATTGCTGTGTGCTATAGCCATCGATTGTGCAGTGGTATTATTCAAATGTTCTCTATTCTACAAACATGTATTCATACAACTGTATTTTGTTTATCTACAATTAAATCCTCTTCTTACCATTCTGCTGTTATTTATCTGTTACATGACTATGACATCTTGCAGTTGTGCAATCAGGCCATCCTGCACTTGTTCTTAGTGCATTCCTGTCATCCTGTGTCTGTCTCTAGAGCAGGCTTGTCATCTTGCATGCATCAGTGTGCACTTGGGCTTTTCTGCACCTGACAGTTTGCAGTTTTGATGTTCTCTGATTGCATTATTTTCCATTTCTGTTATCCTACATTTACAGTTGTGTGTTTATACAGTCTTGAACTTGTCATTGTGCATTCATCTTGCTGTGTTGCACTTGTCATTGTGCAGCGGTGCTGTTTTTGGCTTGCATCAGACATTTTCCATACAATTCTATGTTGTTGTAATTCCGACAGATGTGTGTGTGTGAGATGGTGTGTGTGTATGTGTGTTTGTGTCGGTGTGTGTGTTTGTGTTGGTGTGTGTGTGTGTGTTTGTGTGTATGTGAGATGGTGTGTGTGTGTGTGTGTGTTTGTGTGTATGTGAGATGGTGTGTGTGTTTGTGTGTATGTGAGATGGTGTGTGTGTATGTGAGATGGTGTGTGTGTATGTGAGATGGTGTGTGTGTATGTGAGATGGTGTGTGTGTATGTGAGATGGTGTGTGTGTATGTGAGATGGTGTGTGTATATGTGAGATGGTGTGTGTGTGTTTGTGTGTATGTGAGATGGTGTGTGTGTGTTTGTGTGTAAGTGAGATGGTGTGTGTGTTTGTGTGAGGGTGTGTGTGAGATGGCATGTGTGTATGTGAGATGGTGTGTGTGTCTCTATATGAAATATGTATATGTGCTTGTAAGTGTGTGTGATTGTGTGTTTGATTTATATATTTACGTGCATGTGTGTGTGTGATTGTGTATGTATTTATATATGTGTAAGTCTTCATGTATGACTATGTGTATGGTGTGTGTGCATAATTGTGTGTATGTGATATTCTGTGTATTTAAGATATTATGAGTGAATATGTGTGTGAGTGCATATATGACTGCATATGTTATTTTATGCATATGTTGTGCATAAGTAATTGTGTCTCTCACATCTGCCCTACACACCTGGCCTCTCTCACCTGGCCTCTCTCTCACCTGGCCTCTCTCTCACCTGGCCTCTCTCACCTACTCTACAATGTCATTTTAAAAATAAACAATAACATCATTACCCTGCATGCATAAGTGAAAGCAGAATATTGTAATCACTTGTCTGTTTGTCTGTGTGTTTGCAAAATTACTGGAAAACGGCTGAACAGATTTTCACCAAATTTGGCAGAAATACTCAGTGGGTGAGTGGCTCAAAATGATGAAAATTTCGTTTGATTATCTTCAAATATACATCAGTACATACATACATAGATATGCAACTGTGTGTGTGTGTACAGTGATGGATTTGAAAGTTTCGTTTATTTATGAGTAGATTTCTTAATTTCACTGGAGTATAAATACCTATTATGGTGATGGAGGAGCGGTGGCTCAGTGGTTAGGACAGTGGACTCATGGTTTCGATTCCCAGACTGGGTGTTGTGAGTGTTTATTGAGTGAAAACACCTAAAGCGCCACAAGGCTGTGGCAGGGGGTGGTTGCAAACCCTGTTGTACTCTTTCACCACAACTTTCCCTCACTCTTTCTTCCTGTTTCTGCTGTACCTGTATTTCAAAGGGGTCAGCCTTTTCACACTGTGTCACGCTGAATATCCCTGAGAACTACGTTAAGAGTACACGCGTCTGAGGAGTGCTCAGCCACTTGCACGTTAATATCATGAGCAAGCTGTGGAGTGCGACGGAGTGCCAACAACAACATACACAACAGGTTCCTTTCAGTTTCCGTCTACCAAATCCACTCACAAAGCTTTGGTCAGCCTGAGGCTATAATAGAAGACACTTGCCCAAGGTGCCATGCTGTGGGACTGACCACACAGTTATGAGATAATGTATGATTAAATCAAAACATGAATCCATAAACAAGACTGTGTAATCTGAATATTAAATGGTTAAATGTGTAATTATGTGTGCGTGCATGCCTATGATCATACGTGTGTGTGTGTGTGTGTGTGTGTGTGTGTGTGTGAATATGGTTGTGTACTCATCTCTAATTCTTCTAATCGTTTTCCGTTAACATTTATTCCAGGTGAAATTCTCAGTATATTACAATTACTTGAAAGCTATGGGCTTGAAACTGAGTTTCTGCATGCTGTTTATCTGTGCTGCTTACCAGTTTTCTGCAGTCTACCCGTCATTTATCATCAGCACCTGGACAACAGAAGTGGCAAAGATCAACAACGACAGCGATGCACTGAAACACAGTGAAAACGTATTTCTTGAAAAATATGGTGGCTTCTGTATCTTACAGAGTGAGTTACGAAATCTTATCTAATCTTCGTGTGTGTGTATTACAGCCAAGGAATGTTTGTATTACAAGAGTAAGTCCTGTAATGCTGTGAAGGTACATGACTTAATGGCTAGAGTATTCTTCTCTATGACTGGATCTTTTGTCCGATGTCACTTTCTCCACATGTTTTGGTCTGACGTCTTTTTGTTCAATGATCTTTTTTTTTGTGTGCAACGATTTTCATCCAAGTTTAAATAAACTCTTTAGAAAACAAGGTGAACAACCATTGAGAATTTTATTGATAAGGTTTGCCATTAAACAAAACAAAATCATCGGTCAAAAAGACGTGGACGAAGTGATGTTGGACGAAAAGACATAGCACCACTCTACTCATGTTTGGCAGGTTGTGAGTTCAGTTCCTGGTGGTGCATTGTGCTGTTCAGCTAGATACAATAACCACTTGCCATATCGCGGTTCACCTCCCACACCCTCAGTACATCACAGATTTTTCTGACTAATATTCTTTTATTCTTTTACTTGTTTCAGTCATTTGACTGTGGCCATGCTGGAGCACCGCAGGACTTATTCTTTGTAAGCCTAGTACTTATTCTATTGGCTTCTTTTGCCGAACTGCTAAGTTACAGGGATGTAAACACACCAACAAACTTGAATGGTTTGACACCTAGTTTAGAATAGAGGCAGCTGAAGAAGGAAAAGTTCCATAAGTGGCTCATCTGTTTTCCTTTGTGTTCATTCATGTTGTCCGTAAAAAAAGTCCATTTTTTGTGCTTTATTTATGTTCCCGTTCATTTTTCTAACGTCCTGTACCCGGATATGCATCTATATATACATGTAGACGTAGGTATGTACATATATCTATGTATACATGCATATGCTCATGTATCATTTGTATTATTATATTATCGAACACTACGCGTCCATTTGCAAGTAAGTTTTAACTTATATATATATATATATATATATATATATATATATATATATGCACACATTTCTATAAATGTGAGGATGCTGCTTTATGGGTATTCTGAAAGGCCTAGTTTGAGGTCCAAATATCCACTTCTTTTACATGGCTTAGAAATACTGAAGGACCATTGCAATAAATAGAAAGGGAACATGTTGAATAAAGTCATAGTTATTGATCCTCTTGTATTTTCTTTTATCCAAAGCCCTTATATATATAAATATATATATATAAACAATATATGAGTATATGCATATATATGTACATGTATGTACATACCTTCATCTACATGTACATATAGATACATATCTGGGTACATGACGCTGCAAAAGAACATGGACAAAATGATAAACAAGGTACAAAAAACAAGCAGGCTACATAGAGAACATATCCTTCATCAGCTGCCCCCATTCTAACACAGGCGTTTCGAAGAGTTATATATACGTGTATACATATATATCTTTTATTAGTGTTTCTTTTTTTTCTTCTCTATTACCATATCTCCAGGTCTGTTTATATTCACTTTCACGATGCTGGCAGCTTACCTCATGGTGAGAGCTGCGAACATCATGCATGCAAAAATGCTGTACAGCATTCTTCGAGCCCCAATGTCATTCTTCGACACCACACCACTTGGTCGTATCGTCAACCGCTTCTCCAAAGACACGGACGTCATGGACAACCTATTACCATCTCTCATCCGTACTGTTATCCTGATGTTTGCCAGTGTTATTAGTGTTTTAGTGGCCATTAGCATCAGCATACCAATTTTCTTGGCCGTAGCTGTGCCGCTCATTGGTGTTTATGTTTTCATACAGGTACGTCTGCGATCTCTTTCTGTTGGGGATTTTGAAATTTTGAAATTAAGTGAAAATTTTCAAATTTGGTATATTGATTTAATTTTGCATGCAGAATCCGAATTTGGAATCCCATTTATTCCAGAAAAATTTAGAAAAATGTTTGAGCAGTGGGTCTCAATCTTTTTTTTAAATGACCTTTTGTAAGGACCCCCTTTAATATAATGTACAGAGAGATATATAGATATAACAGGCTTCTTTCAGTTTCTGTCTACCAAATCCATTCACAAGGCTTTGGTTGGTCCAAAGCCTTAGCAGAAGAGACTTGCCCAAAGTGCCACACAGTGGAACTGAACCCACAACCTTGTGGTTGGGAAGCAAACTTCTTACCACACAACCATGCCTGCACTTATATATATTGTATTTTCAACACAAGTATATGAAGAGATATTTTGCCAGACAAAAACCATGCCATCACGTTTTTCAATGATGTATGTACATTTAGTATGATATACAGATGACTGATATTAATTTGCTCAGATTTGCATGCATCAAATATTCTTCGTTTGGTTCATTGTAGAATTACTACATTCCCACCACGAGACAGCTGAAACGCATTGAGTCAACTACACGGTCCCTGATCTACAATCACTTCAGTGAAACCCTAACAGGAACTTCATGCATAAGAGCTTTCAACGTTGTCAGACGCTTTGGAAAGGAATCCAGCAATCGTGTGGATCACTCGCAGACATTCCAGTTTGCTGGCTTGGCTTCAAATCGGTGAGTTGTAGATGTATATTGAGGGAGGTGGTTTTATGCCAGACATGGAGAGATTATGGGAAGGTGCATACTTTAGTGGTTTAGGAGTATTCAGATCACAATCATAAGGTCATGGGTTCAATTCCCTGTGATCCATTGTCTCCTTGAGCAAGACACTTTATTTCATGTTGCTCAAATTCACTCAGCTGGCAAAAATGGGGGTTGTACCTCTTTTTCATAGGGCGTGCCTTATCACACTGCCTTAAGGGTACACGTGTCTGTGGAGCACTCAGCCACTTGCATGTTAATTTCACAAGCAGGATGTTCTGTTGATTGGATCAACTGGAACCGTCATTGTCATAATTGGCAGAGTGTCAGTAAGTAGTTCTAGAAATTAAAACATGATAGAGGGACAGGAAGAGGGAATTTGCTGTAAAGGAGACACTTGGCTTACCCAGATGGAAAAGGGGGAAAAAAGATGAGGGAGGATGGGTGTCAGGGCATATCCTCAAGTAACAGGAAGGTGGATAAGGAGATATATAACAAGGGCAGAGATCAATGGTAACTGGATGGGTGGGTTTCGAAAAACCTTTGAGTCATGCTGAATCATAAGGGCCGGTTTCCTCATTTCCATATCATATAAATTCCTCACCTGGATAGGATGCCAGTCCATCACATCTACCCCTCCTCCCCACTCCGTCCCTCCGCCCCATCCACTCTGCCCCTCCCATCTTCCCCCTGCCCTGGCCCTTCCATCTGCTCCTCCCCTTCTGACCCTACCTTTCTTTTCCTCTCCTATCCCCTCACCATCCGTTCCCCCTTCATCTTCTCCCTCCACCTCTTCTGCCTTTCTCTCCCCCACCTCCTTCGCCTCCACCTCTTTCCCCCCCGCCCTTCTCCCCAACTCTTCCTCTCATCTCTCCTTCACTCCTCTCCCCTCTGCCCCTCTTCTCCCCATCTTACCACCAACTCCCCTTCTGTCTCTCTCCTCTTATTCCTCCACAATATCAGATTCCGTGTTTCTCTTCATCTTCACTCTCTCCCTTTGCAGTTGGCTCGGTGTTCGACTGGAGACCATAGGAAACCTGATGGTGTTTGCCGCAGCCATATTCAGTGTTACCGGCAGAGACAAAATAACTGGTGGAGATGTTGGTTTATCCATTAGTTATGCCTTGCAGGTAAGACATCAAAACAATTCGTTTCCCCGAACCCGCCATCTCCCTAACTTCTTGCCATCACCTCCCCCACCCCCAGCAACAACAGTTAGCTGGATTGGATCGGTATTTTCATGCATTATTTTTAACAATCCTCTTCTGTAAAACGCACGAGGCTACTGAAATATGAAAGTACTGTGTTATATTATTATTATTATTATTATTGTGGAGGCGCAATGGCCCAGTAGTTAGGGGAGCGGACTCACGGTCATAGGATCGCGGTTTCGATTCCCAGACTGGGCGTTGTGAGTGTTTATTGAGCGAAAACAACTAAAGCTCCATGAGGCTCCGGCAGGGGATGGTGGCGAACCTTGCTGTACTCTTCCACCACAACTTTCTCTTACACTTACTTCCTGTTTCTGTTGCGCCTGTAATTCAAAGGGTCAGCCTTTTCACAGTGTCACGCTGAATATCCCCGAGAACTACGTTAAGAGTACACGTGTCTGTGGAGTGCTCAGCCACTTGCACGTTAATTTCACAAGCAGGCTGTTCCGTTGATCAGATCGACTGGAACCCTCGACGTCATAAGCGACAGAGTGCCAACAACAACAACAACAATTATTATTATTAAGGTGATAGCAAGCTGGCAGAACCGTTAACACGTGGGGCAAAACGCTTAGTGGCATTTTCATCTGTTTTCACGTTCCGAGTTCAAATTCTGCCGAGGTTGACTTTGCCTTTCATCCTTTCGAGATCAATGAAATAACTACCAGTTATGCACTGGGGAAGGAATTGTAATTTGGAAATATCATCGGACTATAGATAACCAAATTACAGCAGGTATATAATCCATTTTTTGTTTTATAGTGCATTGTTGTACCATTCTAAACTTTTTTATTCTTTACAAACAATACACAATGCTTCAAGCGAACTACAATACTCTCCTATTATTCTTCTTCTTCTTATTTTTCTTCTTCTTCTTATTTTTCTTCTTCTTATTATTGTTATTGTTGTTATTATTATTGTGATCATTTTTTTACCCCCCCCCCCCCCCAGATAGTGACAGCACTGAGCATGATGGTATCACAGTGGTGTAATTTACAGTCCAATATTGTTGCGATTGAAAGGATCCGGGAATATTCCCATGTTCAATCTGAAGTAAGTACTTTCTTCATTCTTTTATTAGTTTCAGTCATTGGACTGCAGCCATGCTGGAGCACTGCCTTTGGGCGAATGTATCGATCCCCAGGATTTGTTCTTTGTAAGCCTAGTACCTCTTCTGTCTGTCTCTTTTGTCCCATTTCCAAGCAAGGTACTATTTCCTCCCATGCCCAAACATGCTTTGAGTGGAAGATTGGAAACAAATGATAATGTTGCCATGGTGATGACACTTGTTGACTACTGTCACATGAGGTCAAGAAAGGGAGACACAAACATATACTCACGCTCATAAATACACACACACACACACACACACTCTTATCTTAGTTACTGTTCAGCTAGTGACTAAGATTTGGTGGAAGATTTTAATTCAGAACTTTTGTAAACGAGACATTCTTACTACAGAGCCAGATCCGGTTTCAGCCGGGTTGGTATCAAAAGGATTAAGAATTGTTTGTCTATAATATATTTTAACCATTTTGTTACCATATTCCTGTTGAGATGCTCTGTGTTTCTTTTAATTACTTCAAATATAACAAAGAATTTAGTAAAATAACTTAGTTATCATTAAGCTAGTGGTTAGAAACATAAATTGTGACTCGGGTTTGGTGGAAGATTTTAATTGAAAACTTATGAAAACAAGACATTTGTAATAGAGAGCCAGAGGTGGTTTCAGCCAGGTTGGTAATGCAAGGGTTAAGAATTGTTTCTCTATTATATATATTTTAACCCTTTTGTTACTATATTCCTGTTGAGATGCTCTGTGTTTCTTTCAGTTACTTTAAAAATAACAAAGAATTTAGTAAAATAACTTCGTTATCATTAAACTAGTGTTAGGAACATAAATTGTGACTAAGGTTTGGTGGAAGATTTTAATTCAGAACTTATGAAAACCAGACATGTACTACAGAGCAAGAGCCGGTTTCAGGTGGGTTGGTGTCAAAAGGGTTACGGTTGCTGGAATATCAATACATAAACAACATCAAGAAGCCCTGTTTAGAAATCCAGTTTGACTTTGGCTTTTCTCTTTAACTTTTTTTTTAAAATTTTTTGTAGGCCGATTGGGACAAAGGTACTGAGGTTGACTCAAGTTGGCCCAAGACTGGAACCATAGAATTCAACAATTACAAGACACGCTACCGACCTGGACTTGATCTTGTACTGCGTGGAATCACCTGTAAGATAAACAGCGGAGAAAAGGTAAGCGGTTTGCTGTCAGTATTTCTTTCCTTGCTTGACCATTATTGGAGAACCCCAGCATCACCACCATCATCTTCATCATCGTCAATTTAGTGTCTGTTTTTTCCAGATTTGTATGGGTTGGATGAGAGTGTGTTGGGGTAGAGTTTTCTGTGCCTGGATGTTCTTCCTGTTGCTAACCCCCCACCTCAATTGTTTCTAAGCAAGGCAATAATCTCCAAGACTGTCAAACAATAAACAGACTGGATATGCTCAATGCAGAAAAACTGGACAGAATCTGTACCTTATGAATGAGCCCTTTGTTTAAGATGATTAGGCAGAGGACTGAAAGCTAACATCGACATGAAGGAAAGAAAAAAAAAAATACTCAGAAATGAAGAAGACCCGACACATACGGGTGTGTGTGTGTGTGTGTGTGTGTGTGTGTGTGTGTGTGTGCGCGCACACACATGTACAAAAATTATCAAGAACGAAAAAAAAAAAAGAAAGGAAAACTTCGAAGACGGGTTCTGAAAAGCATAATAGTTGTATTAAGTTGATGGTCAGAAAAATTGGACTTTTCAAAAGACATATGGGATAGTGTTGTCTAGGGTGGACTTAATCCTGAAACTATGGTTGGATAGTTTCAGCTTGAATGTCTTTTTAAGTACAAGAATATCCCGACAACGAAGTTGGGAATTGAAAAAGAAAAACAGAAAAAAAAAAGAAAATAATGTGTGGAAGGGACATAACTCTAAAATTTGCACAGTTACGTCCCTTGAAATTTAATAATTTCTGTACAAGATAATATACTGTACCACCTCTTTACTTTCTGAGTTTAAATATTGTCGAAGTTCTTTCTTTTTAAGTTGTTACTTTATATTCTCTGGGAAGAATAATGCAAATAACATTCATGTGTGGCTTTGCGCTGATGCTGGAAAGCAATATTTTTCTTGGAGCATTTATTCAGCTATCTTATAACATTTGTTCCAATGAAAAATTATATTCTGAGAGCGAGAGAGAAAAAGTACATGTAAAAACTTGGAGCTGGAGGTACAATTTATTTTCAAGGCTCTACTAACCAAAAATAAGACCTTAAAATCCACGGAAGCTACAGTAAGATTTAATAATAATAATAATAAACATAATGAAATTAATGTGTATAGTGCTGAGATGCATTACACCTCATCGAAGGTGCATGTAGAGTACATAGAATTACGTACTCTAGTCAAGAAAGTGAACATGTATGAGTATTCTTTCTTCCGTTCGTAATTTTTGTTTTGTCTTCCTTTCTTGATTGTAACAAATTTTCTAAACGTTGCTTTGACATGGATTTACAGGTTTTAATAAGATAACTGTTTAAATTGATTCAACAAACAAATAAATAAAATAAATAAAATAAAAATTCAGTTTACAAATTCCTTCCCCAACACCTCCACTTCTTTTGTCTGAAATGGTGGTCACTTTATTTGTTTTCTCTGGGTTTTTTTTTGTCTGAAAGTTAAGCTGCTGATCAAGCAGACCTGTGATGATCTTTCATCCAAAATCATTGTTATATATTCAATTCCTTCCTTCCTTCCTCTGTTTTCTTTCTGTCTTTTTCTTTAATTTCTTTGCTTGCCTCTGAAAAAGTAAAATGTAAAAAAAAAATGCTTTTCTTTTTCCTTTTATTTTCACAATATTATATATATTTTTACTATTTCTTTGTCGACCCAGATTGGCATTGTGGGCCGTACAGGTGCCGGAAAGTCTTCCCTGTCTCTATCCTTGTTCCGCATCATTGAAGCCAGTGCCGGCAACATCCTCATCGATGGCCAGTGCATTGCTGATTTGGCTTTGCATGACCTTCGCAAGAACTTGACCATTCTGCCTCAGGTAAGTCGAGGCCAAAATCTCTTAATCCAGTGGCTTTGTAATGAAGGGCATGTGGAATCAGTGGCACCTTGTACACATTGCTGTGGGTGGTGTTCTTGTTATTTAACCCTAGGTCAGTCCATATCCACGAGACCAATGATCAAAGACGCTCCACATGATCAAAGACAACCCTGTTGCTTGTGTGGATATTTTGTATCTAGAATGACATTATCCTATGCCCTTTGTTATCGTTTAGCCATGGGTCAGTCCAGATTCTGCAGCCAGACCTATGATCCAAGGCAATCCATGTTTAGACATAGTGTTTCCAGGACTACATTATTCAATGTTCCTCTTTGTTGTTGTTTAGCCCAAGGTCAATTCAGATCCAAAGTCGTACCTACCATTGGAGGCATTCCAGCCATGATATTCTGGTCTCTTGATAAAGCATAGTGTATCTAGGACTACATAATCCAATGTCCCTCCTTATTGTTATTTAACTCGGGGGTCAGTTCTGATCTAGGGAGGGGGGGGGGGCATTGATCAAGGATGTTCCATTCATGACCATTCCTTCACTTCTTCAGACATAGTTTATCTAGGACTACATTATTCAATGTACTTTGCTGTTGTTTAACCCTAGGTCAGTCCACACACAGCAGTCATACTTATGATCAAAGGTATTCTAATCATGACATTCCTGTCTTTTGATCAAGCATAATGTATCTAGGACTATATTACATGAGTTGACTGAAATAGGTTAAATGCAAAGGAATGGCAGGATGTGGATGAACTGAGGTGGGATAAAACATAGGTTACTTTAGATGGGTTCATTTAGATAGGACAGGATGTAGGTTAACTTAGATTGGTTAATTCATGAAGAGAGGGTAGGATGTGGGTTAACACATAAGGATTGATTCAAAGATGGGAGCATAATATGGGTTAACACAGATGGGTTAATTCATAATGAGAGGAGAGAGATGTGAGGTAACACATGGGGTTAATTCTGAGAGACAAATGGGGTAACACAGTTAGGTTAACTTGGACGGAGGGGCAGAATGAGAGTTAGCCCAGCTGGTTTAACTAATAGTGAGGAAGAGGTTATGGGTTAACTTAAAGAAAGAATGAGGGAGGATATGCAGTAAAAGATGAATAAAATAAAATAAAATAAACTCTAACCCCAAATGGTTGATTCTCATTGTTTGTATCTTATATTCCATCAGGATCCTGTTCTTTTCTTTGGACCAATCCGTCTGAATCTGGATCCATTCGACCAACATACCGATGCTCAGCTATGGAGAGCTCTTGAGCAAGCTAATATGAAGACGTTCGTAGCAGGTCTTGATGATGGCCTACAGCATCAGTGTGACGAAGGAGGAAGTAATTTAAGGTACGGTGTGAATAGGGGGCAGGTATGGATGTGTGGTTAGCTGGCTTGCCTCCCAGTTTTGTGGCTTTGGGTTCAATCCTGGGCAGCACATTGTGTTCTTGAGAAAAACACTTCACTTCCTGTTGCTCCAGTGCATTCAGCTGGTTGGTATTAATCAAAGACTAAAACAATGCAAGCGCATTGTGACCAGTGATGTATAACATCTGATAGTTTGGTCAATACTGTGAGATATATATATATATATATATATATATATATATATCTCACCATCATCTTCGTTTAATGTCCATCTTCCTTGCCTGCATGGTAAGACGGTTGACAGAAGCCGGTCAGGCAGGAATCTACCTCAGGCCACTGTGTCTGTTTTGGCAAAGATTTTATGGCTGGATGCATTTCCTAATACCAACCACTCTGCAGAGTGAACTCAGTGTTTTTATGTGGCACAAGAGAAGTTAGTTTTGGCATGATTTTTACAGCTGGATGCCTGTGTATGCCATGGAGAACTTCATTAATAGGGATTGAGTGAATATACACATTGGCCTTGAATTTGTTTTCTCTCCTCCTTAATTTTATATATATATATATATATATATATATATACACATATATATATATATACACATTCATACACGCACATTCATATCCACATACATGCTCTATCTAATTGTCTCTTTTTCTGCATTTGTTTTCTTGTCTCTAGTATAGGACAGAGGCAGCTGATATGCCTCGCCAGAACATTGCTGCACAAGACAAAGATCTTGATTTTGGATGAGGCCACAGCAGCTATTGACATGGAAACAGATGAGCTCATCCAGCAGATTATCAGGACAGAGTTTGATGACTGTACCATCCTCACCATCGCCCATAGAATTAACACTATCATGGATTATGACAGGTGAGACCTTGTTTTAATGTTGGCATTTGTTTTCACATAACCTCAGGAAAGAAGTCATCACTTTTGTTGAGCTGGAGAAAGCTACAGATCAATGAAACATAACTACTTGCCACAGCCCAGACTGGCAGCAGAATATTGATCCATATAATATAGAATATTGATCCCTTTAATATTTCACATTACTTTATCAAATGTTATACTTATTTATTCTCACTTTTTAATTAATCATGCATTACTTTGCACCTTTGCGATTTTGATGATGTGATCACTTATTTTTAGAATGACATTGTAGCATAGGTGTGAGAGGTAAGATCTGACTTGTTTGAACGTAAAACAGATAGAATATTGGGGCTGGATATGACCTGTTTAAATGCTAAAGGCTTAAAGTTCTCAGATCACATCGTATCAACAACATTCCGCTCAGTGTTGTTCTTAAAATCCACCAAATGGGTAACAAGTGGAAACTGACTGTGTCCTGGAAAGGAGGCTTATGAGAGAGAGAGCTTGCCAAATATTATGAGATAGTAAAGCAGCACAAAAACTGGGGCTTGCTGGTTCATTATGAGGTAAATGAAGTGGATTGCTGGGGTTTCGTTGGGTGCTTATTCTGCAAAGCTCTAAGTGGACTTTGAGTTACTGGCACGATTACCCACGATTGGTAATTTTAGATGTGTATATTCACAGTTGTAGTCTTTTGGTAATTACTCAACATACATGACCATAAACGAGGAAAGGTACAAACTGCATTCATTATTCTTTCTTTGATTTTTTTTTCAAAAAAATTTCCTATTTCTCTTTTTTTATCGTTGCAGAATCATGGTTTTGGATAACGGAGCTATCAAAGAATTTGCACCACCACAGAAATTGTTGAAGAATGAAAAATCTGTGTTCTATGGTTTGGCAAAAGATGCAGGAATTGTATCGTGAACAAATTTTGCTCATAACAAACTCTACCCTCACCAAACATCTCTCTCACTTCTTCTCATCACTCAGGAGACCATTACACATTTTTTTTTTCTTTACTTACATTGCCGTTAACATTCCATTGGTTTGATCTCTCTTCCTTTTGATATTCGCTGTGTCAGGTTCCACTTCATTTTCGTGTTATGTAACACATAACATTGCTTTGTTCTCCTCGTCTTGGATTTGTTCTGGAGATACAGAGAAAGTGTGAGAGAGAGAGAAGGAGAGACTGCTGCTGCTCCTAAACATCCATTTAAATTCAGATGTTTAGCAGTAGCAGTAAATAACTTTCTGCCTCAATCATTTTTTTATGTTAAAAAATCATGTGTGTGGTGTGTGTGTGGGTATATATATATATGTATTAATTGCATTTTATGAAAGAAAAAAAAAGGGAAAAATGTTGAAATCACGTTTTTAAAATTATCGTTGATTTACTAACATAATAAAATACAATAATAAAATTAGCAATAGGTGTTAGAAGTTGTTTTTTTTTTTAGTTTAGTCTCTCCCTTGTTCCCACTCATTCATTTTTTTATGCAAATAAATAACAAGATGGGTACATGCCTTTTAAAGTTTAATATTTCTGCTAATTTTAGCCAATCAGAAAGCTCCATAATTAACATTCCAGGAATTGCACTTGTAAACTGTTTCTATTGCAGCACCACTTGTAGACTATATATATATATATATATACATGTATATATAAATATATACACGTATATATAAATATATACACGTATATATAAATATATACACGTATATATAAATATATACACGTATATATAAATATATACATGTGTATATAAATATATACATGTGTATATATATATATACATGTGTATATATATATATACATGTGTATATATATATATATATATATATATATATATATACACACATATGATGATACATACATACATACATCTATATATACAGGTATAGATATATGTAAATATATATATATATAAATAAATATAAATAAATGAATATAAGTAAATATATATAAATAAATATAAGTAAATATATATAATAATAAAGGAGTTACGACGCAAAAACTGCTATTTCACAATTGTGAAATTTTTCCCTATGAACGGTTTGTGTTTTTAAACGGAATGTATTTTTTCTGATGTCAAATTTATTCCTGAATGATGTGTAAAGAAATTTTGATTTAAGCCTCTTCATGAATTCTTTATACTGAAATATATATTGAAGAAGATAAATATGTTCTTTTGAATTTATATGTTTTTGCGTCTTAACTCCTTTATTATTATTTATACAACCAAAAGGACCGATTCTTGAAGAGTCTGCATACCTTCACTGTCGTTTTTTTCTGCTATTTTGGTGATGATTTTTTAAAGTTAGCTTACCAGTTATTTTTGTTGGTAGTTAATTTTTAACATATATAAATAATATAAATAAATAAATATATAAATAAATATATATCAATAACTAGATATATAAATAGTTAAATAAATAAATAAATATATATATATATAAATAAATATGCAATTAAATAAATATAAATAAATGCATATGTATATATACACATAAAGATATATATGTATAAATATATAAATAAATAAATAGATAATTAATAACTAATTAAATAAATCAAATATATATTTGAATATATATATAAATGAATAAAAATAAATAAATGTAAATATATCATAATGAAAGGGTAAATAATTAAATAAATACATACATATATAATTGAATATATATATAACTAAATATATATATAGAAATATAAATAGATAAATACATTTACATTTCTTTTATTAGCCACACAGGGCTCAACGAAGATGGGACAAATACAATGTAGAGCTTTTCTTTTTGGGAGGGGGAAGGAAGGAAAAAAAAAAAAAATGGTGGTGTCGATCAAAAGGGATCGTAGGAAGGGAAAAAGGGGCAGTTCGATCAAAAGGGATCGAAAAAAAAAAGAAAAGGAAAGGCCGATCAATAGGGATCGTGTATCACACAGTAATGTTCTCGTGTAAAAAGAGGGGAGGACAGTTTAGGTTTAGCCGTGGAAGGAAAAGCCCACGGTAACCTTGGTCAATATTTTCATTGAAGAAACTATAACAGTAAGTGACTCTCTTTTGACTTTTTGTTTTATTTTTTTTTTCTTGTTCATAGGGTTATGCTCAAGATGGCTCCGTCGTTCACACGTGCCATCCTTGCTACATTCACCCATCTTTTTTTGAAGCATTCACTAGACAAGACTTCCCTTTCTACTCTCAACTTCCTCTTCAGGTGATACTTGAAGAAGTTGATGAGAGATTGCCCAGAGAGGAAAGTCTTTGTCTCTAGACCTTTCAGACGCGTCCACCATACACATTCTTTCGCCATAGCCACAAGTACGATGAAAATAGCTCTTCCTTCCCGTTTAAAGGAAGGAGGCGCGACAATATTCACAATAGACTCGGCTGATAGACCGACTCGTCCCACACGCGATAGCAGTTGTTCGACGTAAGCCCACAGCTCGGAAATGGTGGGACACTGTACGAGTGCGTGCAGAACGGTTTCGTCGCTCTGCCGGTATCTCGGACAGGTCGGCCCCGTGTTTCTCGAGCCATGCCTGAAGAGCTTATCCCGAACGGGTAGTGCTTCTCGATAGCACTGCCAGGCCAGGGATCTCTGGAAGTTGTCCATAGGTCCCGGCCCGAAGGTCGTCTTAAACAGGGGGGTCAGGTATTCCTCGTCGACGCCCAGGTTCGCCCCGAGATCGTCGTCGTACCTTCCCTCCACTAATCCACTATAGAATGCGTTAGTTGTGATGCAGTCGCTCAAGGTTGACCCGGGTTGTTGGAGTTGCCGAAGAGCAGCGCGACACTCGCGGTGCCATTCGCCCTTCCTCGGCCTCTTCTTGATCCATGACTGCAGTTCGGTCATGGAGACGAGCTGCGGGAAAGCGCGCCGCACAAACGGTGACCACACCTGTTCACCGCTGTCTACGTAGAGCCGGAGATGTCGCAGTCTCAGCGCGTGTCTGCGCATCATCAACCAGTCCTCCTGCATCACAACTAACGCATTCTATACTGGATTAGTGGAGGGAAGGTACGACGACGATCTCGGGGCGAACCTGGGCGTCGACGAGGAATACCTGACCCGCCTGTTTAAGACGACCTTCGGGCCGGAACCTATGGACAACTTCCAGAGATCCCTGGCCTGGCAGTGCTATCGAGAAGCACTACCCGTTCGGGATAAGCTCTACAGGCATGGCTCGAGAAACACGGGGCCGACCTGTCCGAGATACCGGCAGAGCGACGAAACCGTTCTGCACGCACTCGTACAGTGTCCCACCATTTCCGAGCTGTGGGCTTACGTCGAACAACTGCTATCGCGTGTGGGACGAGTCGGTCTATCAGCCTTCCTTCCTTCCCCCTCCCAAAAAGAAAAGCTCTACATTGTATTTGTCCCATCTTCGTTGAGCCCTGTGTGGCTGATAAAAGAAATGTATTTAGCTAGCTAGCTAGCCAGCCAACTAGTTAGTTAGTTATTTAGCTAGCTAGCTAGCCAGCCAGCTAGCTAGTTCGTTATTTAGCCAGCCAGCTAGCTAGTTCGTTATTTAGCCAGCCAGCCAGCCAGCTAGCTAGTTCATTATTTAGCCAGCCAGCCAGCCAGCTAGCTAGTTCGGTATTTAGCCAGCCAACTAGCTAGTCCTTATATTAGCCAGCCAGCCAGCCAGCCAGCTAGCTAGTTCGTTATTTAGCCAGCCAGCGAGCTAGCTAGTTCGTTATTTAGCCAGCCAGCCAGGTAGCTAGTTCGTTATTTAGCCAGCCAGCCAGGTAGCTAGTTCGTTATTTAGCCAGCCAGCCAGCTAGCTAGTTCGTTATTTAGCCAGCCAGCCAGCTAGCTAGTTCGTTATTTAGCCAGCCAGCCAGCTAGCTAGATCGTTATTTAGCTAGCCAGCCAGCTAGCTAGTTCGTTATTTAGCCAGCCAGCTAGATAGTTCGTTATTTAGCCAGCCAGCCAGCCAGCTAGCTAGTTCGTTATTTAGCCAGCCAGCCAGCTAGCTAATTCGTTATTTAGCCAGCCAGCCAGCTAGCTAGTTCGTTATATAGCCAGCCAGCCAGATAGCTAGTTCGTTATTTAGCCAGCCAGCCAGCCAGCCAGCTAGCTACTTCGCTATTTAGCCAGCTAGCCAGCCAGCCAGCCAGCTAGCTAGTTCGTTATTTAGCCAGCCAGCCAGCCAGCTAGCTAGTTCGTTATTTAGCCAGCCAGCCAGCTAGCTAGTTCGTTATTTAGCCAGCCAGCCAGCTAGCTAGTTCGTTATATAGCTAGCCAACAAGCTAGCTAGTTCGTTATTTAGCCAGCCAGCTAGCTAGTTCATTATTTAGCCAGCCAGCTAGCTATTTCGTTATTTAGCCAGCCAGCCAGCCAGCTAGCTAGTTCGGTATTTAGGCAGCCAGCCAGCCAGCCAGCTAGCTAGTTCGTTATTTAGCCAGCCAGCGAGCTAGCTAGTTCGTTATTTAGCCAGCCAGCCAGCCAGCCAGCTAGCTAGTTCGTTATTTAGCCAGCCAGCCAGCTAGCTAGTTTTTTATTTAGCCAGCCAGCCAGCTAGCTAGTTCGTTATTTAGCCAGCCAGCTAGCTAGTTCGTTATTTAAATAGCCAGCCAGCTAGCTAGTTCGTTATTTAGCCAGCCAGCTAGATAGTTCGTTATTTAGCCAGCCAGCCAGCCAGCTAGCTAGTTCGTTATTTAGCCAGCCAGCTAGCTAGTTCGTTATATTAGCCAGACAGACAGCCAGCCAGCTAGCTAGTTCACTATTTAGCCAGCCAGCTAGCTAGTTCGTTATATTAGCCAACCAGCCAGCCAGCCAGCTAGCTAGTTCGTTATTTAGCCAGCCAGCCAGCCAGCTAGCTAGTTCGTTATTTAGCCAGCCAGCCAGCTAGCTAGTTTTTTATTTAGCCAGCCAGCCAGATAGCTAGTTCGTTTTTTAGCCAGCCAGCTAGCTAGTTCGTTATTTAGCCAGCCAGCCAGCCAGCCAGCTAGCTAGTTCGTTATTTAGGCAGACAGCTAGCTAGTTCGTTATTTAGCCAGCCAGCCAGCTAGCTAGTTCGTTATTTAGCCAGCCAGCTAGCTAGTTCGTTATATTAGCCAGCCAGCCAGCCAGCCAGCCAGCTAGCTAGTTCGTTATTTAGCCAGCCAGGTAGCTACTTCGTTATATTAGCCAGCCAGCCAGCCAGCCAGCTAGCTAGTTCGTTATTTAGCCAGCCAGCTAGCTAGTTCGTTATTTAGCCAGCCAGCTAGCTAGTTCGTTATATTAGCCAGCCAGCCAGCCAGCCAGCCAGCTAGCTAGTTCGTTATTTAGCCAGCCACCTAGCTACTTCGTATATTAGCCAGCCAGCCAGCCAGCCAGCTAGCTAGTTCGTTATTTAGCCAGCCAGCCAGCCAGCTAGCTAGTTCGTTATTTAGCCAGCCAGCTAGCTACTTCGTATATTAGCCAGCCAGCCAGCCAGCCAGCCAGCCAGCTAGCTAGTTCGTTATTTAGCCAGCCAGCCAGCCAGCTAGCTAGTTCATTATTTAGCCAGCCAGCTAGCTAGTTCGTTGTTTAGCCAGCCAGCCAGCCAGCCAGCTAGCTAGTTCATTATTTAGCCAGCCAGCTAGCTAGTTCGTTATTTAGCCAGCCAGCTAGCTAGTTCGGTATTTAGCCAGCCAGCTAGCTAGTCCTTATATTAGCCAGCCAGCCAGCCAGCCAGCTAGGTAGTTCGTTATTTAGCCAGCCAGCCAGCTACCTAGTTCGTTATTTAGCCAGCCAGCTAGCTAGTTCGTTATTTAGCCAGCCAGCCAGGTAGCTAGTTCGTTATTTAGCCAGCCAGCAAGCTAGCTAGTTCGTTATTTAGCCAGCCAGCTAGCTAGTTCGTTATTTAGCCAGCCAGCCAGCTAGCTAGTTCGTTATTTAGATAGCCAGCCAATTAGCTAGTTCGTTATTTAGCCAGCCAGCTAGCTAGTTCGTTATTTAGCCAGCCAGCTAGATAGTTCGTTCTTTAGCCAGCCAGCCAGCCAGCTAGATAGTTCGTTATTTAGCCAGCCAGCCAGCCAGCTAGCTAGTTCGATATTTAGCCAGCCATCTAGCTAGTTCGTTATATTAGCCAGTCAGCCAGCCAGCCAGCTAGCTAGTTCGTTATTTAGCCAGCCAGCCAGCTAGCTAGTTCGTTATTTAGCTAGCCAGCCTGCTAGCTAGTTCGTTATTTAGCCAGCCAGCTAGCTAGTTCGTTATATTAGCCAGCCAGCCAGCCAGCCAGCTAGCTATTTCATTATTTAGCCAGCCAGCTAGCTAGTTCGTTATATTAGCCAGCCAGCCAGCCAGCCAGCTAGCTAGTTCGTTATTTATCGAGCCAGCCAGCCAGCCAGCTAGCTACTTCGTTATTTAGCAAGCCAGCCAGCTAGGTAGTTCGATGTTTAGCCAGCCAGCCAGCTAGCTAGTTCGTTGTTTAGCCAGCCAGCCAGCTAGCTAGTTCGTTATTTAGCCAGCCAGCCAGCTAGCTAGTTCGTTATTTAGCCAGCCAGCCAGCTAGCTAGTTCGTTATTTAGCCAGCCAGCCAGCTAGCTAGTTCGTTATTTAGCCAGCCAGCCAGCTAGCTAGTTCGTTATTTAGCCAGCCAGCCAGCTAGCTTGTTCGATATTTAGCCAGCCAGCCAGCCAGCTAGATAGTTCGTTATTTAGCCAGCCAGCCAGCTAGCTAGTTCATTATTTAGCCAGCCAGCCAGCTAGCTAGATCGTTATTTAGCCAGCCAGCCAGCCAGCTCGCTAGTTCGTTATATTAGCCAGCCAGCCAGCCAACCAGCTAGCTAATTCGTTATTTAGCCAGCCAGCCAGGTGGCTAGTTCGTTATTTAGCTAGCCAGCCAGCTAGCTAGTTCGTTATTTAGCCAGCCAGCTAGCTAGTTCGTTATTTAGCCAGCCAGCCAGCCAGCCAGCTAGCTACTTCGTTATTTAGCCAGCTAGCCAGCCAGCCAGCCAGCTAGCTAGTTCGTTATTTAGCAAGCCAGCCATCCAGCTAGCTAGTTCGTTATTTAGCCAGCCAGCAAGCTAGCTAGTTCGTTATTTAGCCAGCCAGCCAGCTAGCTAGTTCTTTATATAGCTAGCCAGCCAGCTAGCTAGTTCGTTATTTAGCCAGCCAGCTAGCTAGTTCGTTATTTAGCCAGCCAGCCAGCCAGCTAGCTAGTTCATTATTTAGCCAGCCAGCTAGCTAGGTGGTTATTTAGCCAGCCAGCCAGCCAGCTAGCTAGTTCGGTATTTAGCCAGCCAACTAGCTAGTCCTTATATTAGCCAGCCAGCCAGCCAGCCAGCCAGCCAGCTAGCTAGTTCGTTATTTAGCCAGCCAGCGAGCTAGCTAGTTCGTTATTTAGCCAGCCAGCCAGGTAGCTAGTTCGTTATTTAGCCAGCCAGCTAGCTAGTTCGTTATTTAGCCAGCCAGCCAGCTAGCTAGATCGTTATTTAGCTAGCCAGCCAGCTAGCTAGTTCGTTATTTAGCCAGCCAGCTAGCTAGTTCGTTATTTAGCCAGCCAGCTAGATAGTTCGTTATTTAGCCAGCCAGCCAGCCAGCTAGCTAGTTCGTTATTTAGCCAGCCAGCCAGCTAGCTAATTCGTTATTTAGCCAGCCAGCCAGCTAGCTAGTTCGTTATTTAGCCAGCCAGCCAGCTAGCTAGTTCGTTATATAGCCAGCCAGCCAGATAGCTAGTTCGTTATTTAGCCAGCCAGCCAGCCAGCCAGCTAGCTACTTCGCTATTTAGCCAGCTAGCCAGCCAGCCAGCCAGCTAGCTAGTTCGTTATTTAGCCAGCCAGCCAGCCAGCTAGCTAGTTCGTTATTTAGCCAGCCAGCCAGCTAGCTAGTTCGTTATATAGCTAGCCAACAAGCTAGCTAGTTCGTTATTTAGCCAGCCAGCCAGCCAGCTAGCTAGTTCATTATTTAGCCAGCCAGCTAGCTATTTCGTTATTTAGCCAGCCAGCCAGCCAGCTAGCTAGTTCGGTATTTAGCCAGCCAGCTAGCTAGTCCTTATATTAGGCAGCCAGCCAGCCAGCCAGCTAGCTAGTTCGTTATTTAGCCAGCCAGCGAGCTAGCTAGTTCGTTATTTAGCCAGCCAGCCAGCTAGCTAGTTCCTTATTTAGCCAACCAGCTAGCTAGTTCGTTATTTAGCCAGCCAGCCAGCTAGCTAGATCGTTATTTAGCCAGCCAGCTAGCTAGTTCCTTATTTAGCCAGCAAGCCAGCTAGCTAGTTCGTTATTTAGATAGACAGCCAGCTAGATAGTTCGTTATTTAGCCAGCCAGCTAGCTAGTTCGTTATTTAGCCAGCCAGCTAGATAGTTCGTTATTTAGCCAGCCAGCCAGCCAGCTAGCTAGTTCGTTATTTAGCCAGCCAGCTAGCTAGTTCGTTATATTAGCCAGTCAGACAGCCAGCCAGCTAGCTAGTTCACTATTTAGCCAGCCAGCTAGCTAGTTCGTTATATTAGCCAACCAGCCAGCCAGCCAGCTAGCTAGTTCGTTATTTAGCCAGCCAGCCAGCCAGCTAGCTAGTTCGTTATTTAGCCAGCCAGCCAGCTAGCTAGTTTTTTATTTAGCCAGCCAGCCAGCTAGCTAGTTCGTTATTTAGCCAGCCAGCTAGCTAGTTCGTTATTTAGCCAGCCAGCCAGCTAGCTAGTTCGTTATTTAAATAGCCAGCCAGCTAGCTAGTTCGTTATTTAGCCAGCCAGCTAGCTAGTTCGTTATTTAGCCAGCCAGCTAGATAGTTCGTTATTTAGCCAGCCAGCCAGCCAGCTAGCTAGTTCGTTATTTAGCCAGCCAGCTAGCTAGTTCGTTATATTAGCCAGTCAGACAGCCAGCCAGCTAGCTAGTTCACTATTTAGCCAGCCAGCTAGCTAGTGCGTTATATTAGCCAACCAGCCAGCCAGCCAGCTAGCTAGTTCGTTATTTAGCCAGCCAGCCAGCCAGCTAGCTAGTTCGTTATTTAGCCAGCCAGCCAGCTAGCTAGTTTTTTATTTAGCCAGCCAGCCAGATAGCTAGTTCGTTTTTTAGCCAGCCAGCTAGCTAGTTCGTTATTTAGCCAGCCAGCCAGCCAGCCAGCTAGCTAGTTCGTTATTTAGGCAGACAGCTAGCTAGTTCGTTATTTAGCCAGCCAGCCAGCTAGCTAGTTCGTTATTTAGCCAGCCAGCTAGCTAGTTCGTTATATTAGCCAGCCAGCCAGCCAGCCAGCCAGCTAGCTAGTTCGTTATTTAGCCAGCCAGGTAGCTACTTCGTTATATTAGCCAGCCAGCCAGCCAGCCAGCTAGCTAGTTCGTTATTTAGCCAGCCAGCTAGCTAGTTCGTTATTTAGCCAGCCAGCTAGCTAGTTCGTTATATTAGCCAGCCAGCCAGCCAGCCAGCCAGCTAGCTAGTTCGTTATTTAGCCAGCCAGCCAGCCAGCTAGCTAGTTCGTTATTTAGCCAGCCAGCTAGCTACTTCGTATATTAGCCAGCCAGCCAGCCAGCCAGCCAGCCAGCTAGCTAGTTCGTTATTTAGCCAGCCAGCCAGCCAGCTAGCTAGTTCATTATTTAGCCAGCCAGCTAGCTAGTTCGTTGTTTAGCCAGCCAGCCAGCCAGCCAGCTAGCTAGTTCATTATTTAGCCAGCCAGCTAGCTAGTTCGTTATTTAGCCAGCCAGCTAGCTAGTTCGGTATTTAGCCAGCCAGCTAGCTAGTCCTTATATTAGCCAGCCAGCCAGCCAGCCAGCTAGGTAGTTCGTTATTTAGCCAGCCAGCCAGCTACCTAGTTCGTTATTTAGCCAGCCAGCTAGCTAGTTCGTTATTTAGCCAGCCAGCCAGGTAGCTAGTTCGTTATTTAGCCAGCCAGCAAGCTAGCTAGTTCGTTATTTAGCCAGCCAGCTAGCTAGTTCGTTATTTAGCCAGCCAGCCAGCTAGCTAGTTCGTTATTTAGCTAGCCAGCCAATTAGCTAGTTCGTTATTTAGCCAGCCAGCTAGCTAGTTCGTTATTTAGCCAGCCAGCTAGATAGTTCGTTCTTTAGCCAGCCAGCCAGCCAGCTAGCTAGTTCGTTATTTAGCCAGCCAGCTAGATAGTTCGTTATTTAGCCAGCCAGCCAGCCAGCTAGCTAGTTCGATATTTAGCCAGCCATCTAGCTAGTTCGTTATATTAGCCAGTCAGCCAGCCAGCCAGCTAGCTAGTTCGTTATTTAGCCAGCCAGCCAGCTAGCTAGTTCGTTATTTAGCTAGCCAGCCTGCTAGCTAGTTCGTTATTTAGCCAGCCAGCTAGCTAGTTCGTTATTTAGCCAGCCAGCCAGCCAGCTAGCTAGTTCGTTATTTAGCCAGCCAGCTAGCTAGTTCGTTATATTAGCCAGCCAGCCAGCCAGCCAGCTAGCTATTTCATTATTTAGCCAGCCAGCTAGCTAGTTCGTTATATTAGCCAGCCAGCCAGCCAGCCAGCTAGCTAGTTCGTTATTTATCGAGCCAGCCAGCCAGCCAGCTAGCTACTTCGTTATTTAGCAAGCCAGCCAGCTAGGTAGTTCGATGTTTAGCCAGCCAGCCAGGTAGCTAGTTCGTTGTTTAGCCAGCCAGCCAGCTAGCTAGTTCGTTATTTAGCCAGCCAGCCAGCTAGCTAGTTCGTTATTTAGCCAGCCAGCCAGCTAGCTAGTTCGTTATTTAGCCAGCCAGCCAGCTAGCTAGCTCGTTATTTAGCCAGCCAGCCAGCTAGCTAGTTCGTTATTTAGCCAACCAGCCAGCTAGCTAGATCGTTATTTAGCCAGCCAGCCAGCTAGCTAGTTCGTTATTTAGCCAGCCAGCCAGCTAGCTAGTTCGTTATTTAGCCAGCCAGCCAGCTAGCTAGTTCGTTATTTAGCCAGCCAGCCAGCTAGCTAGTTCGTTATTTAGCCAGCCAGCCAGCCAGCAAGCTAGTTCGTTATTTAGCCAGCTAGCCAGCCAGCCAGCCAGCTAGCTAGTTCGTTATTTAGCCAGCCAGCCAGCTAGCTAGTTCGTTATTTAGCCAGCCAGCCAGCTAGCTAGTTCGTTATTTAGCCAGCCAGCTAGCTAGTTCGTTATTTAGCCAGCCAGCCAGCTAGCTAGTTCGTTATTTAGCCAGCCAGCCAGCTAGCTAGTTCGTTATTTAGCCAGCGAGCCAGCTAGCTAGTTCGTTATTTAGCCAGCCAGCCAGCTAGCTAGTTCGTTATTTAGCCAGCCAGCCAGCTAGCTAGTTCGTTATTTAGCCAGCCAGCCAGCTAGCTAGTTCGTTATTTAGCCAGCCAGCCAGCTAGCTAGTTCGTTATTTAGCCAGCCAGCCAGCTAGCTAGTTCGTTATTTTGCCAGCCATCCAGCTTGCTCCTTCGGTATTTAGCCAGGCAGCCAGCTAGCTAGTTCGTTATTTAGCCAGCCAGCTAGCTAGTTCGTTATATTAGCCATCCAGCCATCCAGCCAGCTAGCTAGTTCGTTATTTAGCCAGCCAGCTAGCTAGTTCGTTATATTAGCCAGCCAGCCAGCCAGCCAGCCAGCTAGCTAGTTCGTTATTTAGCCAGCCAGCCACCCAGCCAGCCAGCCAGCCAGCCAGCCAGCCAACCAGCTAGCTAGCTAGTTCGTTATTTAGCCAGCTAGCCAGCCAGCCAGCCAGCTAGCTAGTTCGTTATTTAGCCAGCCAGCCAGCTAGCTAGTTCGTTATTTAGCCAGCCAGCCAGCTAGCTAGTTCGTTATATAGCCAGCCAGCCAGCTAGCTAGTTCGTTATTTAGCCAGCCAGCCAGCTACCTAGTTCGTTATTTAGCCAGCCAGCCAGCTTGCTACGTTGTTATTTAGCCAGCCAGCCAGCTAGCTAGTTCGTTATTTAGCCAGCCAGCCAGCTAGCTTGTTCGTTATTTAGCCAGCCAGCCAGCTAGCTAGTTCGTTATTTAGCCAGCCAGCCAGCCAGCCAGCTAGCTAGTTCGTTATTTAGCCAGCCAGCCAGCCAGCCAGCTAGCTACTTCGTTATCTAGCCAGCTAGCCAGCCAGCCAGCCAGCTAGTTACTTCGTTATTTAGCCAGCCAGCCAGCCAGCTAGCTAGTTCGTTAATTAGCCAGCCAGCCAGCTAGCTAGTTCGTTATTTAGCCAACCATCCAGCCAGCCAGCTAGTTCGTTAGCTAGCCAGCCAGCCAGCTAGCTAGTTCGTTATTTAGCCAGCCAGCCAGCTAGCTAGTTCGTTATTTAGCCAGCCAGCCAGCTAGCTAGTTCGTTATTTAGCCAGCCAGCCAGCTAGCTAGTTCGTTATTTAGCCAGCCAGCCAGCTAGCTAGTTCGTTATTTAGCCAGCCAGCCAGCTAGCTAGTTCGTTTTTTAGCCAGCCAGCCAGCTAGCTTGTTCGTTATTTAGCCAGCCAGCCAGCTAGCTAGTTCGTTATTTAGCCAGCCAGCCAGCTAGCTAGTTCGTTATTTAGACAGCCAGCCAGCTAGCTAGTTCGTTATTTAGACAGCCAGCCAGCTAGCTAGTTCGGTATTTAGCCTGCCAGCCAGCTAGCTAGTTCGTTATTTAGCCAGCCAGCCAGCTACCTAGTTCGTTATTTAGCCAGCCAGCCAGCTAGCTAGTTCGTTATTTAGCCAGCCAGCTAACTAGCTAGTTCGTTATTTAGCCAGCCAGCCAGCTAGCTAGTTCGTTATTTAGCCAGCCAGCCAGCCAGCCAGCTAGCTAGTTCGTTATTTAGGCAGCCAGCCAGCCAGCTAGCTACTTCGTTATTCAGCCAGCTAGCCAGTCAGCCAGCCAGCTAGTTACATCGTTATTTAGCCAGACAGCCAGCCAGCTAGCTAGTTCGTTATTTAGCCAGCCAGCCAGCTAGCTAGTTCGTTATTTAGCCAACCATCCAGCCAGCCAGCTAGTTCGTTCGTTATTTAGCCAGCCAGCCAGCTAGCTAGTTCGTTATTTAGCCAGCCAGCCAGCTAGCTAGTTCGTTATTTAGCCAGCCAGCCAGCTAGCTAGTTCGTTATTCAGCAAGCCAGCCAGCTAGCTAGTTCGTTATTTAGCCAGCCAGCCAGCTAGCTAGTTCGTTATTTTGCCAGCCAGCCAGTTTGCTAGTTCGTTATTTAGCCAGCCAGCCAGCTAGCTAGTTCGTTATTTAGCCAGCCAGCCAGCTAGCTAGTTCGTTATTTAGCCAGCCAGCCAGCTAGCTAGTTCGTTATTTAGCTAGCCAACCTGCTAGCTAGTTCGTTATTTAGCCAGTCAGCTAGCTAGTTCGTTATTTAGCCAGCCAGCCAGCCAGCTAGCTAGTTCGTTATTTAGCCAGCCAGCGAGCTAGCTAGTTCGTTATTTAGCCAGCCAGCCAGCTAGCTAGTTCCTTATTTAGCCAACCAGCTAGCTAGTTCGTTATTTAGCCAGCCAGCCAGCTAGCTAGATCGTTATTTAGCCAGCCAGCTAGCTAGTTCCTTATTTAGCCAGCAAGCCAGCTAGCTAGTTCGTTATTTAGATAGCCAGCCAGCTAGATAGTTCGTTATTTAGCCAGCCAGCTAGCTAGTTCGTTATTTAGCCAGCCAGCTAGATAGTTCGTTATTTAGCCAGCCAGCCAGCCAGCTAGCTAGTTCGTTATTTAGCCAGCCAGCTAGCTAGTTCGTTATATTAGCCAGTCAGACAGCCAGCCAGCTAGCTAGTTCACTATTTAGCCAGCCAGCTAGCTAGTTCGTTATATTAGCCAACCAGCCAGCCAGCCAGCTAGCTAGTTCGTTATTTAGCCAGCCAGCCAGCCAGCTAGCTAGTTCGTTATTTAGCCAGCCAGCCAGCTAGCTAGTTTTTTATTTAGCCAGCCAGCCAGCTAGCTAGTTCGTTATTTAGCCAGCCAGCTAGCTAGTTCGTTATTTAGCCAGCCAGCCAGCTAGCTAGTTCGTTATTTAAATAGCCAGCCAGCTAGCTAGTTCGTTATTTAGCCAGCCAGCTAGCTAGTTCGTTATTTAGCCAGCCAGCTAGATAGTTCGTTATTTAGCCAGCCAGCCAGCCAGCTAGCTAGTTCGTTATTTAGCCAGCCAGCTAGCTAGTTCGTTATATTAGCCAGTCAGACAGCCAGCCAGCTAGCTAGTTCACTATTTAGCCAGCCAGCTAGCTAGTGCGTTATATTAGCCAACCAGCCAGCCAGCCAGCTAGCTAGTTCGTTATTTAGCCAGCCAGCCAGCCAGCTAGCTAGTTCGTTATTTAGCCAGCCAGCCAGCTAGCTAGTTTTTTATTTAGCCAGCCAGCCAGATAGCTAGTTCGTTTTTTAGCCAGCCAGCTAGCTAGTTCGTTATTTAGCCAGCCAGCCAGCCAGCCAGCTAGCTAGTTCGTTATTTAGGCAGACAGCTAGCTAGTTCGTTATTTAGCCAGCCAGCCAGCTAGCTAGTTCGTTATTTAGCCAGCCAGCTAGCTAGTTCGTTATATTAGCCAGCCAGCCAGCCAGCCAGCCAGCTAGCTAGTTCGTTATTTAGCCAGCCAGGTAGCTACTTCGTTATATTAGCCAGCCAGCCAGCCAGCCAGCTAGCTAGTTCGTTATTTAGCCAGCCAGCTAGCTAGTTCGTTATTTAGCCAGCCAGCTAGCTAGTTCGTTATATTAGCCAGCCAGCCAGCCAGCCAGCCAGCTAGCTAGTTCGTTATTTAGCCAGCCACCTAGCTACTTCGTATATTAGCCAGCCAGCCAGCCAGCCAGCTAGCTAGTTCGTTATTTAGCCAGCCAGCCAGCCAGCTAGCTAGTTCGTTATTTAGCCAGCCAGCTAGCTACTTCGTATATTAGCCAGCCAGCCAGCCAGCCAGCCAGCCAGCTAGCTAGTTCGTTATTTAGCCAGCCAGCCAGCCAGCTAGCTAGTTCATTATTTAGCCAGCCAGCTAGCTAGTTCGTTGTTTAGCCAGCCAGCCAGCCAGCCAGCTAGCTAGTTCATTATTTAGCCAGCCAGCTAGCTAGTTCGTTATTTAGCCAGCCAGCTAGCTAGTTCGGTATTTAGCCAGCCAGCTAGCTAGTCCTTATATTAGCCAGCCAGCCAGCCAGCCAGCTAGGTAGTTCGTTATTTAGCCAGCCAGCCAGCTACCTAGTTCGTTATTTAGCCAGCCAGCTAGCTAGTTCGTTATTTAGCCAGCCAGCCAGGTAGCTAGTTCGTTATTTAGCCAGCCAGCAAGCTAGCTAGTTCGTTATTTAGCCAGCCAGCTAGCTAGTTCGTTATTTAGCCAGCCAGCCAGCTAGCTAGTTCGTTATTTAGCTAGCCAGCCAATTAGCTAGTTCGTTATTTAGCCAGCCAGCTAGCTAGTTCGTTATTTAGCCAGCCAGCTAGATAGTTCGTTCTTTAGCCAGCCAGCCAGCCAGCTAGCTAGTTCGTTATTTAGCCAGCCAGCTAGATAGTTCGTTATTTAGCCAGCCAGCCAGCCAGCTAGCTAGTTCGATATTTAGCCAGCCATCTAGCTAGTTCGTTATATTAGCCAGTCAGCCAGCCAGCCAGCTAGCTAGTTCGTTATTTAGCCAGCCAGCCAGCTAGCTAGTTCGTTATTTAGCTAGCCAGCCTGCTAGCTAGTTCGTTATTTAGCCAGCCAGCTAGCTAGTTCGTTATTTAGCCAGCCAGCCAGCCAGCTAGCTAGTTCGTTATTTAGCCAGCCAGCTAGCTAGTTCGTTATATTAGCCAGCCAGCCAGCCAGCCAGCTAGCTATTTCATTATTTAGCCAGCCAGCTAGCTAGTTCGTTATATTAGCCAGCCAGCCAGCCAGCCAGCTAGCTAGTTCGTTATTTATCGAGCCAGCCAGCCAGCCAGCTAGCTACTTCGTTATTTAGCAAGCCAGCCAGCTAGGTAGTTCGATGTTTAGCCAGCCAGCCAGGTAGCTAGTTCGTTGTTTAGCCAGCCAGCCAGCTAGCTAGTTCGTTATTTAGCCAGCCAGCCAGCTAGCTAGTTCGTTATTTAGCCAGCCAGCCAGCTAGCTAGTTCGTTATTTAGCCAGCCAGCCAGCTAGCTAGCTCGTTATTTAGCCAGCCAGCCAGCTAGCTAGTTCGTTATTTAGCCAACCAGCCAGCTAGCTAGATCGTTATTTAGCCAGCCAGCCAGCTAGCTAGTTCGTTATTTAGCCAGCCAGCCAGCTAGCTAGTTCGTTATTTAGCCAGCCAGCCAGCTAGCTAGTTCGTTATTTAGCCAGCCAGCTAGCTAGTTCGTTATTTAGCCAGCCAGCCAGCCAGCAAGCTAGTTCGTTATTTAGCCAGCTAGCCAGCCAGCCAGCCAGCTAGCTAGTTCGTTATTTAGCCAGCCAGCCAGCTAGCTAGTTCGTTATTTAGCCAGCCAGCCAGCTAGCTAGTTCGTTATTTAGCCAGCCAGCCAGCTAGCTAGTTCGTTATTTAGCCAGCCAGCCAGCTAGCTAGTTCGTTATTTAGCCAGCCAGCCAGCTAGCTAGTTCGTTTTTTAGCCAGCCAGCCAGCTAGCTTGTTCGTTATTTAGCCAGCCAGCCAGCTAGCTAGTTCGTTATTTAGCCAGCCAGCCAGCTAGCTAGTTCGTTATTTAGACAGCCAGCCAGCTAGCTAGTTCGTTATTTAGACAGCCAGCCAGCTAGCTAGTTCGGTATTTAGCCTGCCAGCCAGCTAGCTAGTTCGTTATTTAGCCAGCCAGCCAGCTACCTAGTTCGTTATTTAGCCAGCCAGCCAGCTAGCTAGTTCGTTATTTAGCCAGCCAGCTAACTAGCTAGTTCGTTATTTAGCCAGCCAGCCAGCTAGCTAGTTCGTTATTTAGCCAGCCAGCCAGCCAGCCAGCTAGATAGTTCGTTATTTAGGCAGCCAGCCAGCCAGCTAGCTACTTCGTTATTCAGCCAGCTAGCCAGTCAGCCAGCCAGCTAGTTACTTCGTTATTTAGCCAGACAGCCAGCCAGCTAGCTAGTTCGTTATTTAGCCAGCCAGCCAGCTAGCTAGTTCGTTATTTAGCCAACCATCCAGCCAGCCAGCTAGTTCGTTCGTTATTTAGCCAGCCAGCCAGCTAGCTAGTTCGTTATTTAGCCAGCCAGCCAGCTAGCTAGTTCGTTATTTAGCCAGCCAGCCAGCTAGCTAGTTCGTTATTCAGCAAGCCAGCCAGCTAGCTAGTTCGTTATTTAGCCAGCCAGCCAGCTAGCTAGTTCGTTATTTTGCCAGCCAGCCAGTTTGCTAGTTCGTTATTTAGCCAGCCAGCCAGCTAGCTAGTTCGTTATTTAGCCAGCCAGCCAGCTAGCTAGTTCGTTATTTAGCCAGCCAGCCAGCTAGCTAGTTCGTTATTTAGCTAGCCAACCTGCTAGCTAGTTCGTTATTTAGCCAGTCAGCTAGCTAGTTCGTTATTTAGCCAGCCAGCCAGCCAGCTAGCTAGTTCGTTATTTAGCCAGCCAGCTAGCTAATTCGTTATATTAGCCAGCCAGCCAGCCAGCCAGCTAGCTAGTTCGTTATTTATCCAGCCAGCCAGCCAGCCAGCTAGCTACTTCGTTATTTAGCAAGCCAGCCAGCTAGCTAGTTCGATGTTTAGCCAGCCAGCCAGCCAGCTAGCTAGTTCGTTGTTTAGCCAGCCAGCCAGCTAGCTAGTTCGTTATTTAGCCAGCCAGCTAGCTAGTTCGTTATATTAGCCATCCAGCCATCCAGCCAGCTAGCTAGTTCGTTATTTAGCCAGCCAGCTAGCTAGTTCGTTATATTAGCCAGCCAGCCAGCCAGCCAGCCAGCTAGCTAGTTCGTTATTTAGCCAGCCAGCCACCCAGCCAGCCAGCCAGCCAGCCAGCCAGCCAGCCAACCAGCTAGCTAGCTAGTTCGTTATTTAGCCAGCTAGCCAGCCAGCCAGCCAGCTAGCTAGTTCGTTATTTAGCCAGCCAGCCAGCTAGCTAGTTCGTTATTTAGCCAGCCAGCCAGCTAGCTAGTTCGTTATATAGCCAGCCAGCCAGCTAGCTAGTTCGTTATTTAGCCAGCCAGCCAGCTACCTAGTTCGTTATTTAGCCAGCCAGCCAGCTTGCTACGTTGTTATTTAGCCAGCCAGCCAGCTAGCTAGTTCGTTATTTAGCCAGCCAGCCAGCTAGCTTGTTCGTTATTTAGCCAGCCAGCCAGCTAGCTAGTTCGTTATTTAGCCAGCCAGCCAGCCAGCCAGCTAGCTAGTTCGTTATTTAGCCAGCCAGCCAGCCAGCCAGCTAGCTACTTCGTTATCTAGCCAGCTAGCCAGCCAGCCAGCCAGCTAGTTACTTCGTTATTTAGCCAGCCAGCCAGCCAGCTAGCTAGTTCGTTAATTAGCCAGCCAGCCAGCTAGCTAGTTCGTTATTTAGCCAACCATCCAGCCAGCCAGCTAGTTCGTTAGCTAGCCAGCCAGCCAGCTAGCTAGTTCGTTATTTAGCCAGCCAGCCAGCTAGCTAGTTCGTTATTTAGCCAGCCAGCCAGCTAGCTAGTTCGTTATTTAGCCAGCCAGCCAGCTAGCTAGTTCGTTATTTAGCCAGCCAGCCAGCTAGCTAGTTCGTTATTTAGCCAGCCAGCCAGCTAGCTAGTTCGTTTTTTAGCCAGCCAGCCAGCTAGCTTGTTCGTTATTTAGCCAGCCAGCCAGCTAGCTAGTTCGTTATTTAGCCAGCCAGCCAGCTAGCTAGTTCGTTATTTAGACAGCCAGCCAGCTAGCTAGTTCGTTATTTAGACAGCCAGCCAGCTAGCTAGTTCGGTATTTAGCCTGCCAGCCAGCTAGCTAGTTCGTTATTTAGCCAGCCAGCCAGCTACCTAGTTCGTTATTTAGCCAGCCAGCCAGCTAGCTAGTTCGTTATTTAGCCAGCCAGCTAACTAGCTAGTTCGTTATTTAGCCAGCCAGCCAGCTAGCTAGTTCGTTATTTAGCCAGCCAGCCAGCCAGCCAGCTAGCTAGTTCGTTATTTAGGCAGCCAGCCAGCCAGCTAGCTACTTCGTTATTCAGCCAGCTAGCCAGTCAGCCAGCCAGCTAGTTACTTCGTTATTTAGCCAGACAGCCAGCCAGCTAGCTAGTTCGTTATTTAGCCAGCCAGCCAGCTAGCTAGTTCGTTATTTAGCCAACCATCCAGCCAGCCAGCTAGTTCGTTCGTTATTTAGCCAGCCAGCCAGCTAGCTAGTTCGTTATTTAGCCAGCCAGCCAGCTAGCTAGTTCGTTATTTAGCCAGCCAGCCAGCTAGCTAGTTCGTTATTCAGCAAGCCAGCCAGCTAGCTAGTTCGTTATTTAGCCAGCCAGCCAGCTAGCTAGTTCGTTATTTTGCCAGCCAGCCAGTTTGCTAGTTCGTTATTTAGCCAGCCAGCCAGCTAGCTAGTTCGTTATTTAGCCAGCCAGCCAGCTAGCTAGTTCGTTATTTAGCCAGCCAGCCAGCTAGCTAGTTCGTTATTTAGCTAGCCAACCTGCTAGCTAGTTCGTTATTTAGCCAGTCAGCTAGCTAGTTCGTTATTTAGCCAGCCAGCCAGCCAGCTAGCTAGTTCGTTATTTAGCCAGCCAGCGAGCTAGCTAGTTCGTTATTTAGCCAGCCAGCCAGCTAGCTAGTTCCTTATTTAGCCAACCAGCTAGCTAGTTCGTTATTTAGCCAGCCAGCCAGCTAGCTAGATCGTTATTTAGCCAGCCAGCTAGCTAGTTCCTTATTTAGCCAGCAAGCCAGCTAGCTAGTTCGTTATTTAGATAGCCAGCCAGCTAGATAGTTCGTTATTTAGCCAGCCAGCTAGCTAGTTCGTTATTTAGCCAGCCAGCTAGATAGTTCGTTATTTAGCCAGCCAGCCAGCCAGCTAGCTAGTTCGTTATTTAGCCAGCCAGCTAGCTAGTTCGTTATATTAGCCAGTCAGACAGCCAGCCAGCTAGCTAGTTCACTATTTAGCCAGCCAGCTAGCTAGTTCGTTATATTAGCCAACCAGCCAGCCAGCCAGCTAGCTAGTTCGTTATTTAGCCAGCCAGCCAGCCAGCTAGCTAGTTCGTTATTTAGCCAGCCAGCCAGCTAGCTAGTTTTTTATTTAGCCAGCCAGCCAGCTAGCTAGTTCGTTATTTAGCCAGCCAGCTAGCTAGTTCGTTATTTAGCCAGCCAGCCAGCTAGCTAGTTCGTTATTTAAATAGCCAGCCAGCTAGCTAGTTCGTTATTTAGCCAGCCAGCTAGCTAGTTCGTTATTTAGCCAGCCAGCTAGATAGTTCGTTATTTAGCCAGCCAGCCAGCCAGCTAGCTAGTTCGTTATTTAGCCAGCCAGCTAGCTAGTTCGTTATATTAGCCAGTCAGACAGCCAGCCAGCTAGCTAGTTCACTATTTAGCCAGCCAGCTAGCTAGTGCGTTATATTAGCCAACCAGCCAGCCAGCCAGCTAGCTAGTTCGTTATTTAGCCAGCCAGCCAGCCAGCTAGCTAGTTCGTTATTTAGCCAGCCAGCCAGCTAGCTAGTTTTTTATTTAGCCAGCCAGCCAGATAGCTAGTTCGTTTTTTAGCCAGCCAGCTAGCTAGTTCGTTATTTAGCCAGCCAGCCAGCCAGCCAGCTAGCTAGTTCGTTATTTAGGCAGACAGCTAGCTAGTTCGTTATTTAGCCAGCCAGCCAGCTAGCTAGTTCGTTATTTAGCCAGCCAGCTAGCTAGTTCGTTATATTAGCCAGCCAGCCAGCCAGCCAGCCAGCTAGCTAGTTCGTTATTTAGCCAGCCAGGTAGCTACTTCGTTATATTAGCCAGCCAGCCAGCCAGCCAGCTAGCTAGTTCGTTATTTAGCCAGCCAGCTAGCTAGTTCGTTATTTAGCCAGCCAGCTAGCTAGTTCGTTATATTAGCCAGCCAGCCAGCCAGCCAGCCAGCTAGCTAGTTCGTTATTTAGCCAGCCACCTAGCTACTTCGTATATTAGCCAGCCAGCCAGCCAGCCAGCTAGCTAGTTCGTTATTTAGCCAGCCAGCCAGCCAGCTAGCTAGTTCGTTATTTAGCCAGCCAGCTAGCTACTTCGTATATTAGCCAGCCAGCCAGCCAGCCAGCCAGCCAGCTAGCTAGTTCGTTATTTAGCCAGCCAGCCAGCCAGCTAGCTAGTTCATTATTTAGCCAGCCAGCTAGCTAGTTCGTTGTTTAGCCAGCCAGCCAGCCAGCCAGCTAGCTAGTTCATTATTTAGCCAGCCAGCTAGCTAGTTCGTTATTTAGCCAGCCAGCTAGCTAGTTCGGTATTTAGCCAGCCAGCTAGCTAGTCCTTATATTAGCCAGCCAGCCAGCCAGCCAGCTAGGTAGTTCGTTATTTAGCCAGCCAGCCAGCTACCTAGTTCGTTATTTAGCCAGCCAGCTAGCTAGTTCGTTATTTAGCCAGCCAGCCAGGTAGCTAGTTCGTTATTTAGCCAGCCAGCAAGCTAGCTAGTTCGTTATTTAGCCAGCCAGCTAGCTAGTTCGTTATTTAGCCAGCCAGCCAGCTAGCTAGTTCGTTATTTAGCTAGCCAGCCAATTAGCTAGTTCGTTATTTAGCCAGCCAGCTAGCTAGTTCGTTATTTAGCCAGCCAGCTAGATAGTTCGTTCTTTAGCCAGCCAGCCAGCCAGCTAGCTAGTTCGTTATTTAGCCAGCCAGCTAGATAGTTCGTTATTTAGCCAGCCAGCCAGCCAGCTAGCTAGTTCGATATTTAGCCAGCCATCTAGCTAGTTCGTTATATTAGCCAGTCAGCCAGCCAGCCAGCTAGCTAGTTCGTTATTTAGCCAGCCAGCCAGCTAGCTAGTTCGTTATTTAGCTAGCCAGCCTGCTAGCTAGTTCGTTATTTAGCCAGCCAGCTAGCTAGTTCGTTATTTAGCCAGCCAGCCAGCCAGCTAGCTAGTTCGTTATTTAGCCAGCCAGCTAGCTAGTTCGTTATATTAGCCAGCCAGCCAGCCAGCCAGCTAGCTATTTCATTATTTAGCCAGCCAGCTAGCTAGTTCGTTATATTAGCCAGCCAGCCAGCCAGCCAGCTAGCTAGTTCGTTATTTATCGAGCCAGCCAGCCAGCCAGCTAGCTACTTCGTTATTTAGCAAGCCAGCCAGCTAGGTAGTTCGATGTTTAGCCAGCCAGCCAGGTAGCTAGTTCGTTGTTTAGCCAGCCAGCCAGCTAGCTAGTTCGTTATTTAGCCAGCCAGCCAGCTAGCTAGTTCGTTATTTAGCCAGCCAGCCAGCTAGCTAGTTCGTTATTTAGCCAGCCAGCCAGCTAGCTAGCTCGTTATTTAGCCAGCCAGCCAGCTAGCTAGTTCGTTATTTAGCCAACCAGCCAGCTAGCTAGATCGTTATTTAGCCAGCCAGCCAGCTAGCTAGTTCGTTATTTAGCCAGCCAGCCAGCTAGCTAGTTCGTTATTTAGCCAGCCAGCCAGCTAGCTAGTTCGTTATTTAGCCAGCCAGCTAGCTAGTTCGTTATTTAGCCAGCCAGCCAGCCAGCAAGCTAGTTCGTTATTTAGCCAGCTAGCCAGCCAGCCAGCCAGCTAGCTAGTTCGTTATTTAGCCAGCCAGCCAGCTAGCTAGTTCGTTATTTAGCCAGCCAGCCAGCTAGCTAGTTCGTTATTTAGCCAGCCAGCCAGCTAGCTAGTTCGTTATTTAGCCAGCCAGCCAGCTAGCTAGTTCGTTATTTAGCCAGCCAGCCAGCTAGCTAGTTCGTTTTTTAGCCAGCCAGCCAGCTAGCTTGTTCGTTATTTAGCCAGCCAGCCAGCTAGCTAGTTCGTTATTTAGCCAGCCAGCCAGCTAGCTAGTTCGTTATTTAGACAGCCAGCCAGCTAGCTAGTTCGTTATTTAGACAGCCAGCCAGCTAGCTAGTTCGGTATTTAGCCTGCCAGCCAGCTAGCTAGTTCGTTATTTAGCCAGCCAGCCAGCTACCTAGTTCGTTATTTAGCCAGCCAGCCAGCTAGCTAGTTCGTTATTTAGCCAGCCAGCTAACTAGCTAGTTCGTTATTTAGCCAGCCAGCCAGCTAGCTAGTTCGTTATTTAGCCAGCCAGCCAGCCAGCCAGCTAGCTAGTTCGTTATTTAGGCAGCCAGCCAGCCAGCTAGCTACTTCGTTATTCAGCCAGCTAGCCAGTCAGCCAGCCAGCTAGTTACTTCGTTATTTAGCCAGACAGCCAGCCAGCTAGCTAGTTCGTTATTTAGCCAGCCAGCCAGCTAGCTAGTTCGTTATTTAGCCAACCATCCAGCCAGCCAGCTAGTTCGTTCGTTATTTAGCCAGCCAGCCAGCTAGCTAGTTCGTTATTTAGCCAGCCAGCCAGCTAGCTAGTTCGTTATTTAGCCAACCAGCCAGCTAGCTAGTTCGTTATTCAGCAAGCCAGCCAGCTAGCTAGTTCGTTATTTAGCCAGCCAGCCAGCTAGCTAGTTCGTTATTTTGCCAGCCAGCCAGTTTGCTAGTTCGTTATTTAGCCAGCCAGCCAGCTAGCTAGTTCGTTATTTAGCCAGCCAGCCAGCTAGCTAGTTCGTTATTTAGCCAGCCAGCCAGCTAGCTAGTTCGTTATTTAGCTAGCCAACCTGCTAGCTAGTTCGTTATTTAGCCAGTCAGCTAGCTAGTTCGTTATTTAGCCAGCCAGCCAGCCAGCTAGCTAGTTCGTTATTTAGCCAGCCAGCTAGCTAATTCGTTATATTAGCCAGCCAGCCAGCCAGCCAGCTAGCTAGTTCGTTATTTATCCAGCCAGCCAGCCAGCCAGCTAGCTACTTCGTTATTTAGCAAGCCAGCCAGCTAGCTAGTTCGATGTTTAGCCAGCCAGCCAGCCAGCTAGCTAGTTCGTTGTTTAGCCAGCCAGCCAGCTAGCTAGTTCGTTATTTAGCCAGCCAGCCTGCTAGCTAGTTCGTTATTTAGCCAGTCAGCCAGCTAGCTAGTTCGTTATTTAGCCAGCCAGCCAGCTAGCTAGTTCGTTATTTAGCCAGCCAGCCAGCTAGCTAGTTCGTTATTTAGCCAGCCAGCCAGCTAGCTAGTTCGTTATTTAGCCAGCCAGCCAGCTAGCTAGTTCGTTATTTAGCCAGCCAGCCAGCTAGCTAGTTCGTTATTTAGCCACCCAGCCAGCTAGCTAGTTCGTTATTTAGCCAGCCAGCCAGCCAGCCAGCCAGCAAGCGAGTTCGTTATTTAGCCAGCTAGCCAGCCAGCCAGCCAGCTAGCTAGTTCGTTATTTAGCCAGCCAGCCAGCTAGCTAGTTCGTTATTTAGCCAGCCAGCCAGCTTGCTACGTTGTTACTTAGCCAGCCAGCCAGCTAGCAAGTTCGTTATTTTGCCAGCCAGCCAGCTAGCTAGTTCGTTATTTGGCCAGCCAGCCAGCTACCTAGTTCGTTATTTAGCCAGCCAGCCAGCTAGCTAGTTCGTTATTTAGCCAGCCAGCTAGCTAGCTAGTTCGTTATTTAGCCAGCCAGCCAGCTAGCTAGTTCGTTATTTAGCCAGCCAGCCAGCTAGCTAGTTCGTTATTTAGCCAGCCAGCCAGCTACCTAGTTCGTTATTTAGCCAGCCAGCCAGCTTGCTACTTCGTTATTTAGCCAGCCAGCCGGCTAGCTAGTTCGTTATTCAGCCAGCCAGCCAGCTAGCTAGTTCGTTATTCAGCCAGCCAGCCAGCTAGCTAGTTCGTTATTTAGCCAGCCAGCCAGCCAGCCAGCTAGCTAGTTCGTTATTTAGCCAGCTAGCCAGCCAGCCAGCCAGCTAGTTACTTCGTTATTTAGCCAGACAGCCAGCCAGCTAGCTAGTTCGTTATTTAGCCAGCCAGCCAGCGAGCTAGTTCGTTATTTAGCCAACCATCCAGCCAGCCAGCTAGTTCGTTAGCTAGCCAGCCAGCCAGCTAGCTAGTTCGTTATTTAGCCAGCCAGCCAGCTAGCTAGTTCGTTATTTAGCCAGCCAGCCAGCTAGCTAGTTCGTTATTTAGCCAGCCAGCCAGCTAGCTAGTTCGTTATTTAGCCAGCCAGCCAGCTAGCTAGTTCGTTATTTTGCCAGCCAGCCAGCTAGCTAGTTCGTTATTTAGCCAGCCAGTCAGCTAGCCAGTTCGTTATTTAGCCAGCCAGCCAGCTAGCTAGTTCGTTATTTAGCCAGCCAGCCAGCTAGCTAGTTCGTTATTTAGGTAGCCAACCTGCTAGCTAGTTCGTTATTTAGCCAGCCAGCTAGCTAGTTCGTTATTTAGCCAGCCAGCCAGCCAGCTAGCTAGTTCGTTATTTAGCCAGCCAGCTAGCTAATTCGTTATATTAGACAGCCAGCCAGCCAGCCAGCCAGCCAGCTAGCTAGTTCATTATTTAGCCAGCCAGCTAGCTAGTTCGTTATATTAGCCAGCCAGCCAGCCAGCCAGCTAGCTAGTTCGTTATTTATCCAGCCAGCTAGCTACTTCGTTATTTAGCAACCAGCCAGCTAGCTAGTTCGATGTTTATCCAGCCAGCCAGCTAGCTAGTTCGTTGTTTAGCCAGCCAGCCAGCTAGCTAGATCGTTGTTTAGCCAGCCAGCCAGCTAGCTAGTTCGTTATTTAGCCAGCCAGCCAGCTAGCTAGTTCGTTATTTAGCCAGCCAGCCAGCTAGCTAGTTCGTTATTTAGCTAGCCAGCCTGCTAGCTAGTTCGTTATTTAGTCAGCCAGCTAGCTAGTTCGTTATTTAGCCAGCCAGCCAGCCAGCTAGCTAGTTCGTTATTTAGCCAGCCAGCTAGCTAGTTCGTTATATTAGCCAGCCAGCCAGCCAGCCAGCTAGCTAGTTCGTTATTTATGGAGCCAGCCAGCCAGCCAGCTAGCTACTTCGTTATTTAGCAAGCCAGCCAGCTAGCTACTTCGTTATTTAGCAAGCCAGCCAGCTAGCTAGTTCGATGTTTAGCCAGCCAGCCAGCTAGCTAGTTCGTTGTTTAGCCAGCCAGCCAGCTAGCTAGTTCGTTATTTAGCCAGCCAGCCAGCTAGCTAGTTCGTTATTTAGCCAGCCAGCCAGCTAGCTAGTTCGTTATTTAGCCAGCCAGCCAGCTAGCTAGTTCGTTATTTAGCCAGCCAGCCAGCTAGCTAGTTCGTTATTTAGCCAACCAGCCAGCTAGCTAGTTCGTTATTTAGCCAGCCAGCCAGCTAGCTAGTTCGTTATTTAGCCAGCCAGCCAGCTAGCTAGTTCGTTATTTAGCCAGCCAGCCAGCTAGCTAGTTCGTTATTTAGCCAGCCAGCCAGCTAGCTAGTTCGTTATTTAGCCAGCCAGCCAGCCAGCAAGCTAGTTCGTTATTTAGCCAGCTAGCCAGCCAGCCAGCCAGCTAGCTAGTTCGTTATTTAGCCAGCCAGGCAGCTAGCAAGTTCGTTATTTAGCCAGCCAGCCAGCTACCTAGTTCGTTATTTATCGAGCCAGCCAGCCAGCCAGCTAGCTACTTCGTTATTTAGCAAGCCAGCCAGCTAGGTAGTTCGATGTTTAGCCAGCCAGCCAGCTAGCTAGTTCGTTGTTTAGCCAGCCAGCCAGCTAGCTAGTTCGTTATTAGCCAGCCAGCCAGCTAGCTAGTTCGTTATTTAGCCAGCCAGCCAGCTAGCTAGTTCGTTATTTAGCCAGCCAGCCAGCTAGCTAGTTCGTTATTTAGCCAGCCAGCCAGCTAGCTAGTTCGTTATTTAGCCAGCCAGCCAGCTAGCTTGTTCGATATTTAGCCAGCCAGCCAGCCAGCTAGATAGTTCGTTATTTAGCCAGCCAGCCAGCTAGCTAGTTCATTATTTAGCCAGCCAGCCAGCTAGCTAGATCGTTATTTAGCCAGCCAGCCAGCTAGCTAGTTCGTTATTTAGCCAGCCAGCCAGCCAGCTCGCTAGTTCGTTATATTAGCCAGCCAGCCAGCCAACCAGCTAGCTAATTCGTTATTTAGCCAGCCAGCCAGGTGGCTAGTTCGTTATTTAGCTAGCCAGCCAGCTAGCTAGTTCGTTATTTAGCCAGCCAGCTAGCTAGTTCGTTATTTAGCCAGCCAGCCAGCCAGCCAGCTAGCTACTTCGTTATTTAGCCAGCTAGCCAGCCAGCCAGCCAGCTAGCTAGTTCGTTATTTAGCAAGCCAGCCATCCAGCTAGCTAGTTCGTTATTTAGCCAGCCAGCAAGCTAGCTAGTTCGTTATTTAGCCAGCCAGCCAGCTAGCTAGTTCTTTATATAGCTAGCCAGCCAGCTAGCTAGTTCGTTATTTAGCCAGCCAGCTAGCTAGTTCGTTATTTAGCCAGCCAGCCAGCCAGCTAGCTAGTTCATTATTTAGCCAGCCAGCTAGCTAGGTGGTTATTTAGCCAGCCAGCCAGCCAGCTAGCTAGTTCGGTATTTAGCCAGCCAACTAGCTAGTCCTTATATTAGCCAGCCAGCCAGCCAGCCAGCCAGCCAGCTAGCTAGTTCGTTATTTAGCCAGCCAGCGAGCTAGCTAGTTCGTTATTTAGCCAGCCAGCCAGGTAGCTAGTTCGTTATTTAGCCAGCCAGCTAGCTAGTTCGTTATTTAGCCAGCCAGCCAGCTAGCTAGATCGTTATTTAGCTAGCCAGCCAGCTAGCTAGTTCGTTATTTAGCCAGCCAGCTAGCTAGTTCGTTATTTAGCCAGCCAGCTAGATAGTTCGTTATTTAGCCAGCCAGCCAGCCAGCTAGCTAGTTCGTTATTTAGCCAGCCAGCCAGCTAGCTAATTCGTTATTTAGCCAGCCAGCCAGCTAGCTAGTTCGTTATTTAGCCAGCCAGCCAGCTAGCTAGTTCGTTATATAGCCAGCCAGCCAGATAGCTAGTTCGTTATTTAGCCAGCCAGCCAGCCAGCCAGCTAGCTACTTCGCTATTTAGCCAGCTAGCCAGCCAGCCAGCCAGCTAGCTAGTTCGTTATTTAGCCAGCCAGCCAGCCAGCTAGCTAGTTCGTTATTTAGCCAGCCAGCCAGCTAGCTAGTTCGTTATATAGCTAGCCAACAAGCTAGCTAGTTCGTTATTTAGCCAGCCAGCCAGCCAGCTAGCTAGTTCATTATTTAGCCAGCCAGCTAGCTATTTCGTTATTTAGCCAGCCAGCCAGCCAGCTAGCTAGTTCGGTATTTAGCCAGCCAGCTAGCTAGTCCTTATATTAGGCAGCCAGCCAGCCAGCCAGCTAGCTAGTTCGTTATTTAGCCAGCCAGCGAGCTAGCTAGTTCGTTATTTAGCCAGCCAGCCAGCTAGCTAGTTCCTTATTTAGCCAACCAGCTAGCTAGTTCGTTATTTAGCCAGCCAGCCAGCTAGCTAGATCGTTATTTAGCCAGCCAGCTAGCTAGTTCCTTATTTAGCCAGCAAGCCAGCTAGCTAGTTCGTTATTTAGATAGCCAGCCAGCTAGATAGTTCGTTATTTAGCCAGCCAGCTAGCTAGTTCGTTATTTAGCCAGCCAGCTAGATAGTTCGTTATTTAGCCAGCCAGCCAGCCAGCTAGCTAGTTCGTTATTTAGCCAGCCAGCTAGCTAGTTCGTTATATTAGCCAGTCAGACAGCCAGCCAGCTAGCTAGTTCACTATTTAGCCAGCCAGCTAGCTAGTTCGTTATATTAGCCAACCAGCCAGCCAGCCAGCTAGCTAGTTCGTTATTTAGCCAGCCAGCCAGCCAGCTAGCTAGTTCGTTATTTAGCCAGCCAGCCAGCTAGCTAGTTTTTTATTTAGCCAGCCAGCCAGCTAGCTAGTTCGTTATTTAGCCAGCCAGCTAGCTAGTTCGTTATTTAGCCAGCCAGCCAGCTAGCTAGTTCGTTATTTAAATAGCCAGCCAGCTAGCTAGTTCGTTATTTAGCCAGCCAGCTAGCTAGTTCGTTATTTAGCCAGCCAGCTAGATAGTTCGTTATTTAGCCAGCCAGCCAGCCAGCTAGCTAGTTCGTTATTTAGCCAGCCAGCTAGCTAGTTCGTTATATTAGCCAGTCAGACAGCCAGCCAGCTAGCTAGTTCACTATTTAGCCAGCCAGCTAGCTAGTTCGTTATATTAGCCAACCAGCCAGCCAGCCAGCTAGCTAGTTCGTTATTTAGCCAGCCAGCCAGCCAGCTAGCTAGTTCGTTATTTAGCCAGCCAGCCAGCTAGCTAGTTTTTTATTTAGCCAGCCAGCCAGATAGCTAGTTCGTTTTTTAGCCAGCCAGCTAGCTAGTTCGTTATTTAGCCAGCCAGCCAGCCAGCCAGCTAGCTAGTTCGTTATTTAGGCAGACAGCTAGCTAGTTCGTTATTTAGCCAGCCAGCCAGCTAGCTAGTTCGTTATTTAGCCAGCCAGCTAGCTAGTTCGTTATATTAGCCAGCCAGCCAGCCAGCCAGCCAGCTAGCTAGTTCGTTATTTAGCCAGCCAGGTAGCTACTTCGTTATATTAGCCAGCCAGCCAGCCAGCCAGCTAGCTAGTTCGTTATTTAGCCAGCCAGCTAGCTAGTTCGTTATTTAGCCAGCCAGCTAGCTAGTTCGTTATATTAGCCAGCCAGCCAGCCAGCCAGCCAGCTAGCTAGTTCGTTATTTAGCCAGCCACCTAGCTACTTCGTATATTAGCCAGCCAGCCAGCCAGCCAGCTAGCTAGTTCGTTATTTAGCCAGCCAGCCAGCCAGCTAGCTAGTTCGTTATTTAGCCAGCCAGCTAGCTACTTCGTATATTAGCCAGCCAGCCAGCCAGCCAGCCAGCCAGCTAGCTAGTTCGTTATTTAGCCAGCCAGCCAGCCAGCTAGCTAGTTCATTATTTAGCCAGCCAGCTAGCTAGTTCGTTGTTTAGCCAGCCAGCCAGCCAGCCAGCTAGCTAGTTCATTATTTAGCCAGCCAGCTAGCTAGTTCGTTATTTAGCCAGCCAGCTAGCTAGTTCGGTATTTAGCCAGCCAGCTAGCTAGTCCTTATATTAGCCAGCCAGCCAGCCAGCCAGCTAGGTAGTTCGTTATTTAGCCAGCCAGCCAGCTACCTAGTTCGTTATTTAGCCAGCCAGCTAGCTAGTTCGTTATTTAGCCAGCCAGCCAGGTAGCTAGTTCGTTATTTAGCCAGCCAGCAAGCTAGCTAGTTCGTTATTTAGCCAGCCAGCTAGCTAGTTCGTTATTTAGCCAGCCAGCCAGCTAGCTAGTTCGTTATTTAGCTAGCCAGCCAATTAGCTAGTTCGTTATTTAGCCAGCCAGCTAGCTAGTTCGTTATTTAGCCAGCCAGCTAGATAGTTCGTTCTTTAGCCAGCCAGCCAGCCAGCTAGCTAGTTCGTTATTTAGCCAGCCAGCTAGATAGTTCGTTATTTAGCCAGCCAGCCAGCCAGCTAGCTAGTTCGATATTTAGCCAGCCATCTAGCTAGTTCGTTATATTAGCCAGTCAGCCAGCCAGCCAGCTAGCTAGTTCGTTATTTAGCCAGCCAGCCAGCTAGCTAGTTCGTTATTTAGCTAGCCAGCCTGCTAGCTAGTTCGTTATTTAGCCAGCCAGCTAGCTAGTTCGTTATTTAGCCAGCCAGCCAGCCAGCTAGCTAGTTCGTTATTTAGCCAGCCAGCTAGCTAGTTCGTTATATTAGCCAGCCAGCCAGCCAGCCAGCTAGCTATTTCATTATTTAGCCAGCCAGCTAGCTAGTTCGTTATATTAGCCAGCCAGCCAGCCAGCCAGCTAGCTAGTTCGTTATTTATCGAGCCAGCCAGCCAGCCAGCTAGCTACTTCGTTATTTAGCAAGCCAGCCAGCTAGGTAGTTCGATGTTTAGCCAGCCAGCCAGGTAGCTAGTTCGTTGTTTAGCCAGCCAGCCAGCTAGCTAGTTCGTTATTTAGCCAGCCAGCCAGCTAGCTAGTTCGTTATTTAGCCAGCCAGCCAGCTAGCTAGTTCGTTATTTAGCCAGCCAGCCAGCTAGCTAGCTCGTTATTTAGCCAGCCAGCCAGCTAGCTAGTTCGTTATTTAGCCAACCAGCCAGCTAGCTAGATCGTTATTTAGCCAGCCAGCCAGCTAGCTAGTTCGTTATTTAGCCAGCCAGCCAGCTAGCTAGTTCGCTATTTAGCCAGCCAGCCAGCTAGCTAGTTCGTTATTTAGCCAGCCAGCCAGCTAGCTAGTTCGTTATTTAGCCAGCCAGCCAGCCAGCAAGCTAGTTCGTTATTTAGCCAGCTAGCCAGCCAGCCAGCCAGCTAGCTAGTTCGTTATTTAGCCAGCCAGCCAGCTAGCTAGTTCGTTATTTAGCCAGCCAGCCAGCTAGCTAGTTCGTTATTTAGCCAGCCAGCTAGCTAGTTCGTTATTTAGCCAGCCAGCCAGCTAGCTAGTTCGTTATTTAGCCAGCCAGCCAGCTAGCTAGTTCGTTATTTAGCCAGCGAGCCAGCTAGCTAGTTCGTTATTTAGCCAGCCAGCCAGCTAGCTAGTTCGTTATTTAGCCAGCCAGCCAGCTAGCTAGTTCGTTATTTAGCCAGCCAGCCAGCTAGCTAGTTCGTTATTTAGCCAGCCAGCCAGCTAGCTAGTTCGTTATTTAGCCAGCCAGCCAGCTAGCTAGTTCGTTATTTTGCCAGCCATCCAGCTTGCTCCTTCGGTATTTAGCCAGGCAGCCAGCTAGCTAGTTCGTTATTTAGCCAGCCAGCTAGCTAGTTCGTTATATTAGCCATCCAGCCATCCAGCCAGCTAGCTAGTTCGTTATTTAGCCAGCCAGCTAGCTAGTTCGTTATATTAGCCAGCCAGCCAGCCAGCCAGCCAGCTAGCTAGTTCGTTATTTAGCCAGCCAGCCACCCAGCCAGCCAGCCAGCCAGCCAGCCAGCCAGCCAGCCAACCAGCTAGCTAGCTAGTTCGTTATTTAGCCAGCTAGCCAGCCAGCCAGCCAGCTAGCTAGTTCGTTATTTAGCCAGCCAGCCAGCTAGCTAGTTCGTTATTTAGCCAGCCAGCCAGCTAGCTAGTTCGTTATTTAGCCAGCCAGCCAGCTAGCTAGTTCGTTATTTAGCCAGCCAGCCAGCTACCTAGTTCGTTATTTAGCCAGCCAGCCAGCTTGCTACGTTGTTATTTAGCCAGCCAGCCAGCTAGCTAGTTCGTTATTTAGCCAGCCAGCCAGCTAGCTTGTTCGTTATTTAGCCAGCCAGCCAGCTAGCTAGTTCGTTATTTAGCCAGCCAGCCAGCCAGCCAGCTAGCTAGTTCGTTATTTAGCCAGCCAGCCAGCCAGCCAGCTAGCTACTTCGTTATCTAGCCAGCTAGCCAGCCAGCCAGCCAGCTAGTTACTTCGTTATTTAGCCAGCCAGCCAGCCAGCTAGCTAGTTCGTTAATTAGCCAGCCAGCCAGCTAGCCAGTTCGTTATTTAGCCAACCATCCAGCCAGCCAGCTAGTTCGTTAGCTAGCCAGCCAGCCAGCTAGCTAGTTCGTTATTTAGCCAGCCAGCCAGCTAGCTAGTTCGTTATTTAGCCAGCCAGCCAGCTAGCTAGTTCGTTATTTAGCCAGCCAGCCAGCTAGCTAGTTCGTTATTTAGCCAGCCAGCCAGCTAGCTAGTTCGTTATTTAGCCAGCCAGCCAGCTAGGTAGTTCGTTATTTAGCCAGCCAGCCAGCTACCTAGTTCGTTATTTAGCCAGCCAGCTAGCTAGTTCGTTATTTAGCCAGCCAGCCAGGTAGCTAGTTCGTTATTTAGCCAGCCAGCAAGCTAGCTAGTTCGTTATTTAGCCAGCCAGCTAGCTAGTTCGTTATTTAGCCAGCCAGCCAGCTAGCTAGTTCGTTATTTAGCTAGCCAGCCAATTAGCTAGTTCGTTATTTAGCCAGCCAGCTAGCTAGTTCGTTATTTAGCCAGCCAGCTAGATAGTTCGTTCTTTAGCCAGCCAGCCAGCCAGCTAGCTAGTTCGTTATTTAGCCAGCCAGCTAGATAGTTCGTTATTTAGCCAGCCAGCCAGCCAGCTAGCTAGTTCGATATTTAGCCAGCCATCTAGCTAGTTCGTTATATTAGCCAGTCAGCCAGCCAGCCAGCTAGCTAGTTCGTTATTTAGCCAGCCAGCCAGCTAGCTAGTTCGTTATTTAGCTAGCCAGCCTGCTAGCTAGTTCGTTATTTAGCCAGCCAGCTAGCTAGTTCGTTATTTAGCCAGCCAGCCAGCCAGCTAGCTAGTTCGTTATTTAGCCAGCCAGCTAGCTAGTTCGTTATATTAGCCAGCCAGCCAGCCAGCCAGCTAGCTATTTCATTATTTAGCCAGCCAGCTAGCTAGTTCGTTATATTAGCCAGCCAGCCAGCCAGCCAGCTAGCTAGTTCGTTATTTATCGAGCCAGCCAGCCAGCCAGCTAGCTACTTCGTTATTTAGCAAGCCAGCCAGCTAGGTAGTTCGATGTTTAGCCAGCCAGCCAGGTAGCTAGTTCGTTGTTTAGCCAGCCAGCCAGCTAGCTAGTTCGTTATTTAGCCAGCCAGCCAGCTAGCTAGTTCGTTATTTAGCCAGCCAGCCAGCTAGCTAGTTCGTTATTTAGCCAGCCAGCCAGCTAGCTAGCTCGTTATTTAGCCAGCCAGCCAGCTAGCTAGTTCGTTATTTAGCCAACCAGCCAGCTAGCTAGATCGTTATTTAGCCAGCCAGCCAGCTAGCTAGTTCGTTATTTAGCCAGCCAGCCAGCTAGCTAGTTCGTTATTTAGCCAGCCAGCCAGCTAGCTAGTTCGTTATTTAGCCAGCCAGCCAGCTAGCTAGTTCGTTATTTAGCCAGCCAGCCAGCCAGCAAGCTAGTTCGTTATTTAGCCAGCTAGCCAGCCAGCCAGCCAGCTAGCTAGTTCGTTATTTAGCCAGCCAGCCAGCTAGCTAGTTCGTTATTTAGCCAGCCAGCCAGCTAGCTAGTTCGTTATTTAGCCAGCCAGCTAGCTAGTTCGTTATTTAGCCAGCCAGCCAGCTAGCTAGTTCGTTATTTAGCCAGCCAGCCAGCTAGCTAGTTCGTTATTTAGCCAGCGAGCCAGCTAGCTAGTTCGTTATTTAGCCAGCCAGCCAGCTAGCTAGTTCGTTATTTAGCCAGCCAGCCAGCTAGCTAGTTCGTTATTTAGCCAGCCAGCCAGCTAGCTAGTTCGTTATTTAGCCAGCCAGCCAGCTAGCTAGTTCGTTATTTAGCCAGCCAGCCAGCTAGCTAGTTCGTTATTTTGCCAGCCATCCAGCTTGCTCCTTCGGTATTTAGCCAGGCAGCCAGCTAGCTAGTTCGTTATTTAGCCAGCCAGCTAGCTAGTTCGTTATATTAGCCATCCAGCCATCCAGCCAGCTAGCTAGTTCGTTATTTAGCCAGCCAGCTAGCTAGTTCGTTATATTAGCCAGCCAGCCAGCCAGCCAGCCAGCTAGCTAGTTCGTTATTTAGCCAGCCAGCCACCCAGCCAGCCAGCCAGCCAGCCAGCCAGCCAGCCAGCCAACCAGCTAGCTAGCTAGTTCGTTATTTAGCCAGCTAGCCAGCCAGCCAGCCAGCTAGCTAGTTCGTTATTTAGCCAGCCAGCCAGCTAGCTAGTTCGTTATTTAGCCAGCCAGCCAGCTAGCTAGTTCGTTATTTAGCCAGCCAGCCAGCTAGCTAGTTCGTTATTTAGCCAGCCAGCCAGCTACCTAGTTCGTTATTTAGCCAGCCAGCCAGCTTGCTACGTTGTTATTTAGCCAGCCAGCCAGCTAGCTAGTTCGTTATTTAGCCAGCCAGCCAGCTAGCTTGTTCGTTATTTAGCCAGCCAGCCAGCTAGCTAGTTCGTTATTTAGCCAGCCAGCCAGCCAGCCAGCTAGCTAGTTCGTTATTTAGCCAGCCAGCCAGCCAGCCAGCTAGCTACTTCGTTATCTAGCCAGCTAGCCAGCCAGCCAGCCAGCTAGTTACTTCGTTATTTAGCCAGCCAGCCAGCCAGCTAGCTAGTTCGTTAATTAGCCAGCCAGCCAGCTAGCCAGTTCGTTATTTAGCCAACCATCCAGCCAGCCAGCTAGTTCGTTAGCTAGCCAGCCAGCCAGCTAGCTAGTTCGTTATTTAGCCAGCCAGCCAGCTAGCTAGTTCGTTATTTAGCCAGCCAGCCAGCTAGCTAGTTCGTTATTTAGCCAGCCAGCCAGCTAGCTAGTTCGTTATTTAGCCAGCCAGCCAGCTAGCTAGTTCGTTATTTAGCCAGCCAGCCAGCTAGCTAGTTCGTTTTTTAGCCAGCCAGCCAGCTAGCTTGTTCGTTATTTAGCCAGCCAGTCAGCTAGCTAGTTCGTTATTTAGCCAGCCAGCCAGCTAGCTAGTTCGTTATTTAGACAGCCAGCCAGCTAGCTAGTTCGTTATTTAGACAGCCAGCCAGCTAGCTAGTTCGGTATTTAGCCTGCCAGCCAGCTAGCTAGTTCGTTATTTAGCCAGCCAGCCAGCTACCTAGTTCGTTATTTAGCCAGCCAGCCAGCTAGCTAGTTCGTTATTTAGCCAGCCAGCTAACTAGCTAGTTCGTTATTTAGCCAGCCAGCCAGCTAGCTAGTTCGTTATTTAGCCAGCCAGCCAGCCAGCCAGCTAGCTAGTTCGTTATTTAGGCAGCCAGCCAGCCAGCTAGCTACTTCGTTATTCAGCCAGCTAGCCAGTCAGCCAGCCAGCTAGTTACTTCGTTATTTAGCCAGACAGCCAGCCAGCTAGCTAGTTCGTTATTTAGCCAGCCAGCCAGCTAGCTAGTTCGTTATTTAGCCAACCATCCAGCCAGCCAGCTAGTTCGTTCGTTATTTAGCCAGCCAGCCAGCTAGCTAGTTCGTTATTTAGCCAGCCAGCCAGCTAGCTAGTTCGTTATTTAGCCAGCCAGCCAGCTAGCTAGTTCGTTATTCAGCAAGCCAGCCAGCTAGCTAGTTCGTTATTTAGCCAGCCAGCCAGCTAGCTAGTTCGTTATTTTGCCAGCCAGCCAGTTTGCTAGTTCGTTATTTAGCCAGCCAGCCAGCTAGCTAGTTCGTTATTTAGCCAGCCAGCCAGCTAGCTAGTTCGTTATTTAGCCAGCCAGCCAGCTAGCTAGTTCGTTATTTAGCTAGCCAACCTGCTAGCTAGTTCGTTATTTAGCCAGTCAGCTAGCTAGTTCGTTATTTAGCCAGCCAGCCAGCCAGCTAGCTAGTTCGTTATTTAGCCAGCCAGCTAGCTAATTCGTTATATTAGCCAGCCAGCCAGCCAGCCAGCTAGCTAGTTCGTTATTTATCCAGCCAGCCAGCCAGCCAGCTAGCTACTTCGTTATTTAGCAAGCCAGCCAGCTAGCTAGTTCGATGTTTAGCCAGCCAGCCAGCCAGCTAGCTAGTTCGTTGTTTAGCCAGCCAGCCAGCTAGCTAGTTCGTTATTTAGCCAGCCAGCCTGCTAGCTAGTTCGTTATTTAGCCAGTCAGCCATCTAGCTAGTTCGTTATTTAGCCAGCCAGCCAGCTAGCTAGTTCGTTATTTAGCCAGCCAGCCAGCTAGCTAGTTCGTTATTTAGCCAGCCAGCCAGCTAGCTAGTTCGTTATTTAGCCAGCCAGACAGCTAGCTAGTTCGTTATTTAGCCAGCCAGCCAGCTAGCTAGTTCGTTATTTAGCCACCCAGCCAGCTAGCTAGTTCGTTATTTAGCCAGCCAGCCAGCCAGCCAGCCAGCAAGCGAGTTCGTTATTTAGCCAGCTAGCCAGCCAGCCAGCCAGCTAGCTAGTTCGTTATTTAGCCAGCCAGCCAGCTAGCTAGTTCGTTATTTAGCCAGCCAGCCAGCTAGCTAGTTCGTTATTTAGCCAGCCAGCTAGCTAGTTCGTTATTTAGCCAGCCAGCCAGCTAGCTAGTTCGTTATTTAGCCAGCCAGCCAGCTAGCTAGTTCGTTATTTAGCCAGCCAGCCAGCTAGCTAGTTCGTTATTTAGCCAGCCAGCCAGCTAGCTAGTTCGTTATTTAGCCAGCCAGCCAGCTAGCTAGTTCGTTATTTAGCCAGCCAGCCAGCTAGCTAGTTCGTTATTTAGCCAGCCAGCCAGCTAGCTAGTTCGTTATTTAGCCAGCCAGCCAGCTAGCTAGTTCGTTATTTAGCCAGCCAGCCAGCTAGCTAGTTCGTTATTTAGCCAGCCAGCCAGCTTGCTACGTTGTTACTTAGCCAGCCAGCCAGCTAGCTAGTTCGTTATTTTGCCAGCCAGCCAGCTAGCTAGTTCGTTATTTGGCCAGCCAGCCAGCTACCTAGTTCGTTATTTAGCCAGCCAGCCAGCTAGCTAGTTCGTTATTTAGCCAGCCAGCTAGCTAGCTAGTTCGTTATTTAGCCAGCCAGCCAGCTAGCTAGTTCGTTATTTAGCCAGCCAGCCAGCTAGCTAGTTCGTTATTTAGCCAGCCAGCCAGCTACCTAGTTCGTTATTTAGCCAGCCAGCCAGCTTGCTACTTCGTTATTTAGCCAGCCAGCCGGCTAGCTAGTTCGTTATTCAGCCAGCCAGCCAGCTAGCTAGTTCGTTATTCAGCCAGCCAGCCAGCTAGCTAGTTCGTTATTTAGCCAGCCAGCCAGCCAGCCAGCTAGCTACTTCGTTATTTAGCCAGCTAGCCAGCCAGCCAGCCAGCTAGTTACTTCGTTATTTAGCCAGACAGCCAGCCAGCTAGCTAGTTCGTTATTTAGCCAGCCAGCCAGCTAGCTAGTTCGTTATTTAGCCAACCATCCAGCCAGCCAGCTAGTTCGTTAGCTAGCCAGCCAGCCAGCTAGCTAGTTCGTTATTTAGCCAGCCAGCCAGCTAGCTAGTTCGTTATTTAGCCAGCCAGCCAGCTAGCTAGTTCGTTATTTAGCCAGCCAGCCAGCTAGCTAGTTCGTTATTTAGCCAGCCAGCCAGCTAGCTAGTTCGTTATTTTGCCAGCCAGCCAGCTAGCTAGTTCGTTATTTAGCCAGCCAGTCAGCTAGCCAGTTCGTTATTTAGCCAGCCAGCCAGCTAGCTAGTTCGTTATTTAGCCAGCCAGCCAGCTAGCTAGTTCGTTATTTAGCTAGCCAACCTGCTAGCTAGTTCGTTATTTAGCCAGCCAGCTAGCTAGTTCGTTATTTAGCCAGCCAGCCAGCCAGCTAGCTAGTTCGTTATTTAGCCAGCCAGCTAGCTAATTCGTTATATTAGACAGCCAGCCAGCCAGCCAGCCAGCCAGCTAGCTAGTTCATTATTTAGCCAGCCAGCTAGCTAGTTCGTTATATTAGCCAGCCAGCCAGCCAGCCAGCTAGCTAGTTCGTTATTTATCCAGCCAGCTAGCTACTTCGTTATTTAGCAACCAGCCAGCTAGCTAGTTCGATGTTTAGCCAGCCAGCCAGCTAGCTAGTTCGTTGTTTAGCCAGCCAGCCAGCTAGCTAGATCGTTGTTTAGCCAGCCAGCCAGCTAGCTAGTTCGTTATTTAGCCAGCCAGCCAGCTAGCTAGTTCGTTATTTAGCCAGCCAGCCAGCTAGCTAGTTCGTTATTTAGCTAGCCAGCCTGCTAGCTAGTTCGTTATTTAGTCAGCCAGCTAGCTAGTTCGT
>NC_142947.1:44621638-44679138 GCF_046866305.1 Octopus bimaculoides | reverse complement strand
ATTTTCCACTTAAAAATTTAGGTTAATTGTTGGTGGAGTGTGTTTAGGATGGCGTTGTGTTTTTAGTTTGGAGTGTGGTGGGGTAAACCTATCAACATTTAACTGAGGGGTTGGTGGTTCAAATCCCTTACCTTTCAGCTGCCAAATTATATCTTAGTTTCGTGAAGGCACATGGCTTAGTGGTTAAGCTGTTACACACACAATCACTAGATCGTGGGTTCAATTCCCTGAGTGGGCAGCATGTTGCATTCTTGATCAAAACACTCTATTTTGTGTTACTCCAGTCCCCACTTTCAATCAAGGCAGGGAATGTTGGCCTGCTCACCTAGCCAGCAGACTGGCATCAATCGAAGGCTAAAGTGCATTGTGATCAGTGATGTGTAACATCTAATAGCCTGGTCAGTCACATGATCACATGATATCTTAGTCTTAAGATATTGATGATGTAAGCATTAATTTCTAGAATAATATTACAGGGCTGGTATTAGGAACATAAAAGAAGCAGAATATTTTGGCCATATATGTCGTTGTAATGCCCACAAGGATTTTCGAGCGAGATCGTTGTCAGTGCCCCTGGACTGGCTCTTGTGCAGGTGGCACGTAAAATACACCATTTTGAGTGTGGCCATTGCCAGTACCGCCTGACTGGCCTTCGTGCTGGTGGCACGTAAAAGCACCCACTACACTCTCTGAGTGGTTGGCATTAGGAAGGGCATCCAGCTGTAGAAACTCTGCCAAATTAGATTGGAGCCTGGTGTAGCCATCCGGTTGCACCAGTCCTCAGTCAAATCGTCCAACCCATGCTAGCATGGAAAGCGGACGTTAAACGATGATGATGATGATGATTTTTGTTTCCAGAGTGAAATGGAATTCACTGAGGCAGATTTGTTTTTTTTTTTCCATGGCCTAATGCCCTTTCTGCTGAAAATTCTCACCTGTTCCCAACAAGCAAGGTATTTTTTACTCGTGGCTGGACATGTTTCCACACAAGATTGGAAACAAACTACACCACTTATATGACTGTGACACTCATTTACAACTAATGTGCAATGTCAAGACAAAGGCACAAAGAAACACACACAATGGGATTCTTTCAGTTTCCATTTACAAAATCCACTCACAATGCTGTGGTTGATCTGGGGCTGTAGTAGAAAACACTTGACCTAGGTGCCACGCATTGGGACTGAACTCGGTACACCATATTGTTGGGAAGTGTACTTCTTAGCCACGCAACTACACCTGTACCTAGAATATAAATATATGAACCAAACAAATCATTTTACCCTTCTGCCATTGTTTTCCATTTCATTTTCATTTCAATATGTAAAAACTTGGGTTTTTTTTTTTTTGTAAATTTTAAAAGAAATTTTTATTTATTTATTTTACAGGCAGCTGAGAAAACATCAAAACTGACCAGTGAGGAAAGAGATGATGTCCTTGCTCCTTTGATGAAAGAAGGATGGACCCTTGTAAAAGGTAGAGATGCCATCTACAAGGAATTCGTCTTCAAGAACTTCAATCAGGTAATTCATACCCTGTCTGTTTTTCCTTGCAACAGAAACATTTTTTTGATATATCTCAGCCTTGACAGAGAAGATAATGTCAGGAACCCACAGCTGAAAGGGGGTTATGTACCCCCTAATTACAATGTCCAGCTGCATATCGCAAAGACAGTTCTTCAGAAATTCCAAGAATCGAGAAACAAGATTCTATTTTAACCCTTTAACATTCAGATTACCAACGTCGCCTTCCTGGTACTTGTGCCAGTGGCACGCAAAAAGACATTCGAGCGAGACCGTTGCCACTACTGCTGGACTGGATCCTGTGCAGGTGGCACGTAAAATACACCATTTTGAGCATGGCCATTGCCAGTACCACCTGACTGGCCTTTGTGCCGGTTGCACGTAAAAGCACCCACTACATCCTTGGAGTGGTTGGCGTTAGGAAGGGCATCCAGCTGTAGAAACTCTGCCAAATCAGATTGGAGCCTGGTGTAGCCATCTGGTTCACCAGTCCTCAGTCAAATCATCCAACCCATGCTAGCATGGAAAGCGGACGTTAAACGACGATGATGATGATGATGATTGTTTTGAATTAATCCTGGATTATCTCAGTGCTTTTAGGTTTCAATAAGGGGATTATTTATTTTCAGAACGGTGTAGCAGGGGACATGTGAGAGGCTGGTTTCTGGCTGTTTTGAACATAATAAAACAGGTAGAATGTTTGGATTGGATTTCGTTGGTTTAAATGTTAAAGGGATGATGTTGGTTGGTGAGTTTGTTTGAGTAGTTTTCATCACAATGCCTTCCTTTCTGGTTCTTTCTTCAACAGTGTTTCGGTTTCATGACTAGAATTGCTCTAATGGCTGATAAGATGGACCATCACCCAGAGTGGTTTAACGTCTATAATAAGGTAAGTATCTCTGCCTATTTGTCTGTCTGTCTCTCTCACAGTCATGAGATATGAGTTCGATTCCCAGACCGGGCTGTGTATTGCATTCTTGAGCAAGACACTTTATTTCATGTTGCTCCAGTTCACTCAGCTGTAGAAATGAGTTCTGATGTCACTGGTGCCAAGCTGTATCGGCCTTTACCTTTCCCTTGATAACATCAGAGGCATGGAAAGGGAAGGCTGGTATGCATGGGCAACTACTGGTCTTCTATATTGTTTATTTCTTTTGCTTGCTTTAGCCAATTAGATTGTGGCCATGCTGGAGTACTGCACTGAAACTTTTAGTCAAATAAATCAACCCCAGTACTTCTTTTTTAAGCCTGATGCTTATTCTGTCGGTCTCTTTTGCCAAACTGCTAAATTACAGGCTTCTTTCAGTTTCCGTCTACCAAATCCACTCACAAGGCTTTGGTAGGCCCAAGGCTATAGTGGAAGACACTCACCCAAGGTGCCACACAGCAGGACTGAACCTGAAACCATGCGGTTGGGAAGCAAGCTTCTTACCACACAGCCATGCTTGTGACTTTGTGGAAGATTTTGAAATCTTAATTGTTTTATTGTCATGATTTTACAATTGTTTTAAAATTATAATTATGCTTTATCTCTGGATTCCAGGTTCAAATCAAGCTGAGCACTCACGAATTCAATGGTCTTTCTCATCGAGACATTCGTCTGGCGACCTTCATTGAGAAAGCATCTAAATCAGTTTTCGACTAGAACCAGTTGGGAACCGAACCCACCACCTTTTTTCTTTCTTTCTTTGCGAGGTTGTCTACCGCTTGTTGTTCTCACTTAACCTTCATTTTCCACTCACGCCCAACACTTTGGAGTAGTAGGAGTGGTCACCGTGGCACTGGTGGTTGTTGTGCCACACGTTCGCCTCCAGACCCCCCAACCCCACCACACTCCACATCCTATTGGTAAGTCAAAACGTTTCGTAAAATGCCACTCCGCTCCGCCCCTACATTATTTCTCACCTCTCCCCACCCACCCACTACACTTTCTTCTATATCAGGAACCAAAAAAAAAAAAATTAATTTTTGAATATCAAAGATGTTTCTCCATTTTGCAGCACAAAATAGGCAATGATTAACAACAAAAGTTGAATAATATTAACAACAATAATTTCTAACACACACACACACACACATACACGTAATAATAATAATAATAATAATAATAATCTCTTTGTTCCCAGTTGCCAAAAGTCTGTGTGAAAAATAAATGGTTTTGCAGTGGTGGCCAGCACCATTCTGAGAGTCATAGAAATAGCAGCAGCAGCAGCAGTAGTAGTAGTAGAGTGACCAGTTTAAAACATTTGCTCCATGTTTGGTCAGAAGTTGTGAAGACCAGTGTCCACCTCCCACTCGTATATCTATCACACACTGGCCAATAGAAAGTTGTCACATGACTAGTTAGTTCCCTTGTGAATGATCTCCCTTTATTGATCCAAACATCCTTAAATCCACTAACCGACCCTTTTCACTCCCTGGTCGAACAACGTCTGTTTATCTATTCTACAAAGATTCAAGGCTAGCAGTGACTGAGTTTCATTACTGCTGTATAAATCTTCAGATTGGTTGCCATTGTTTACTGGAATACTTTCTTCTATGTTAAACCTGTACTGATTCCATTTCCATCGTGCATAACTGGTGGCCAATCTGATGAATTTCCCATCAGCATTTATACAGAGATGATGAAACTGTCAGCCACTGGTGGATTTTTATACCTTTGTAGTATATATATATAGACATATATTCACTCTCCAAAGCTGTTTTAGTTTTCTATTTCTTCTGTACCATCATTTATTAATGACACTGTATATGTATGTATGTGATGTATATAATGTGATGTATTTATTTTCATGAAGCATTGTCTGATACATACATACATATATACATATATATATATATGAAACCATTGTCTGAGATGTGTGTCTATATATATTTATATGAAACTGTTTTATGAGATGTGCATATATATATATGAAACTGTTGTCTGAGATGTGCATATATATATATATATATGAAATTGTTGTCTGAGATGCGTGTGTATATATATAAAATGGAGAAAAACATAGATTAACCAGAACTTCGATTGGACCACATTTTAAAGCTTGTTTATTGATACAATGCAAAACAACAAAGCTAACACCTGTTTCTAATCCGATTACCAGAATGCAGTCTATACATAAATGCGCTCGACGTATATAGTATCTCTGCACACCAGTGCCTGGAGATAACACAGGAAATGGATGCTGATAGTATATATGGATATTTTATCCCTTAGTTAGTTACTACAACCGCTAATTCTATTTATATATATATATACATATAATTGTTTTGATTATATTTTTATTAAGGTCAAAACAATGCAAGTTATAAAACATGAGCTGATGGTTAGTACTATTACCTGGTATTTCAATCCCCGAAAAGTTGGGGCCTCTTTAGGAAATTTATGGAGCAGAGACATCAGCTATTAACACCATTTCTCTGGAAATTTCCTGAAGAAGGGCTTCTTGCCTTGAAATATTGAAATACCAGGTAACAACACTAATCACTGAACTTGGTTATTAATTGTATAATTAGCATTGTTTTGGCTTAGAAAAATATTTAAAACTTACATAGTGTGTGTATGTATGTATATATATATATATATATATAGTCACAATGAGGATATTTAAACCTCTTATAGGGATATTTTTATCCAAGATACACTGGTTTAATATATTAAATCTTGAAGAGATAATTCTTCAACGGATATAATGTATGGAATATTGTAAAATGCCAAACATTTTTATTGAGTTAGAAAACATAGATTTAATGGATACAAATTAATTTGTTAATTAATCAACGTATAAATGAATTTGTATCTGTTAGATCTCTGTTTTCTAACTCGATAAATATATACTGTACAATATGTGTGTGTATATATAATATACTGTACAATTTGTGAGTGTTTATATAATATACTGTACAATGTGTGTGTGTATATATATATATATATATATATATATATGTTCTATAGCCAAACATACATACATATGCACAATATGCTTACACACAGACACATGAAATGCTTATAAATATATTTGTAAAATGTTTATAAAAATATATATTTATCTATAGATGCAGATATATATATATGTGATGATGATGATAAAATCTTCAAATGAACTTATCACTGACAATCTCACTTTAACAAATGTTATCTTTAATTGGTCAGAAGTCAATCAAACCACTTAACATTTGACCATTTCCCTTTTAATAGATATCTCCCCAAATGTCAGGAATTTCTCAAGCCACTGACCACTCCACTCAAGGCGTGTCCCTCAGTGGTCTAACCTTTGTCTCCTCCTTTAGTACAGGAATATTCTCCATGGGTCAAAGTGTAGTCAGATTTGATCCATTGACCGTTTCTCACATTACATTTATCCCTAGTGGTCAGTGTTTACTGACCATTCACACCAAGCAAAAATACAAAATGCTTCTCCCAGTTATTAGTTGTTATTTTACACAACCATCTAAGTACTGATATATATACATACACATATATATATATATATATGCATATAAACATAAGTATATGTATATATACGTGTGTCTATATATATATACATATATAAATATATATACTTATAAACATATATATATATACATATATATTCCCCTCACACATATATAGTCACCGGAGAAACACTGACCATTCTTAAGATGTTTTAGTTCTGTCCAAAATCCAAATAGCTGTATTTTTAAGGGAATAAAATTCATTGCAAAATAAATAAAGAAATAAAAATAAAATATAATGGATATACAATGGTTTTGTTCTATTTAATTCTGTCTGTGCGTCTCGGTGTTGCGTCCTGCTATTTCCTTGCTCTACCCAAGCTTTGTTTATCTTTCTACAAACATCCGACTTCCACAAGTTCAACCTCAACAGCAACCAGTGTGAAAAGGCCTGCTAATCTGACTTTCATTTGCCTCCTCCAAGAGGTCCCCCCAGTTACATTCCTTCAAATTTTGACACTTTAGAGACATCAGGTTGTTCAAAGATCTGATGTCACTAAAGTGGAAAAAGATTATTTCCTTCAAAACAGAAGTGTGTGTGAGAGAGAGAGAGAGAGAGTGTGTGTGTGTGTGTGCTTTCGTCCATGCCTGTTTGTACTATAGAATTTGGTCAGTACTGAAAGCAATGCCATCTTAATTCCCTTATGGAGAAATATACCTGCTATCCATGATAAACTCACCTTTCTGCCTCTTCTGCCAACAATGCTTGAACAACCAATCAATGAAACCAAATCGTCTTGAATTGCATTTGAAGACAAAACATGGTGGTGCATATGTGCACATATCAACAATTATTAATTTTTTCAACCCTATCTATTACACAGAACAAAATCCTTTTTTCAGTTTCTCATCACAGAGAAATCCTTGCAAGTGGATTTAGCCAAGTTGGTACCGACACACATTTGGTTTTACAGAATTATACGAACTGTAGAGTTAAGAAAACAAAACACAGCTTCAAGTTTGTTGCAAATATTACTTTATATTTTCTTAGAATTAAAAAATATTATCCAATAAAATAGAAAACCCACAGAATAAAAAAAGTAAAATGTACAAAGATAACAAAAAAAAATAATGGTTTCTGATTAAGGCCAGCAATTTTGAGGGGAAGGGGTTTAGTATATTCTATTGGCCTTAGTACTTGACTGGCACTTCATTTAAGCCTTTTGTTACGAACATGTCTGAGACTGGTTCCATGATAGAAACTGTTTTAAAAGAGATCTAAATGAAAACGATCAAACTTATATGTTAATATTCCACACACCAGCTTGACCCTTTAGCACTTACAATGGCCAAAATATTCTGTTTTATCTTTGAATCAGCCAGCTCTGCGCTCTAACACCAACTCATTTTAAAAAATAAACAATCACATTATTGATGAGACAATGCAATGATTAATTCAGATGAATAAACATTACATTTGACAAATTTGAATGTTGAAGGGTTAAACTGGACACATGTGGCCCAAATATTCTATTGCTTTTATGTTCAAACTGGCCGTATCCAGCCTCTCACACCTACCCTACAATACCATTCTAAAAATATACAATCACATCATTGAAATCTCGAAAGTACAAGATAATTAATTCAAAACAATGTGAGTAACTAAGCATTGCATTTGACAATAATTTGAATGCTCCAGGGTTAACGAGGACAATTATTTGAGTAAATTCTTCAATAGTTTAGAAATCAATTGAGGCAAAGGCAGTGTATTTCAACCAAAATATGGTAACAAAAGGGTCAATGGACCCCAGAGGGATGAAAGGCAAATTTGACCTTGTCAGAATTTGAACTCAGAATGTAAAGATATTTTGTTAGATGGTCACTTTTGCTTAATTTCGCTGCCCTCAAATAATTGCTTTTTAACTCATTCATGCCGACCATTTGTTTCAACTGACCCTTAATTTATATGGGTATAAAACAAATACTTGATACAAATTGTAATTTGCGTTTGTTGTTGGCACTCCGTCGCTTACGACGTCGAGGGTTCCAGTTGATCCGATCAACGGAACAGCCTGCTCATGAAATTAACGTGCAAATGGCTGAGCACTCCACAGACACGTGTACCCTTAACGTAGTTCTCGGGGAGATTCAGCGTGACACAGAGTGTGACAAGGCTGGCCCTTTGAAATATGGGTACAACAGAAACAGGAAGAAAGAGTGAGAGAAAGAGTACAGCAGGGTTCGCCACCGCCCCCTGCCGGAGCCTCGTGGAGCTTTTAGGTGTTTTCGCTCAATAAACACTCACAACGTCTGGTCTAGGAGGCGAAACCACGATCCTATGACCGCAAGTCCGCTGTCCTAACCACTGGGCCATTGCGCCTCCACTATAATTTGTGTATGCAGTCTGTATCAAGCGGATTTCAAAGAAATTTGTTCCAGTTGTTATTTAGGTCAAAATAATAAGTATCTGAATTTGCAGGCAATTTCATTCACTAGAAAAAAAGTTTGGCACGAATGGGTTAATTTAGGTCAAGGACAGCAACTTTTATTTTTTTCTTGGTGGGGTGTGTGAGAGATTTGTTGATGATAACATCAGTCCCAGTACGTGACTGGTATTTTATCAACCACATAAGTATGAAAAGCAAACACGACTTCAAGCAGCATTTCAAACTCAGTTATTCATGATAATAATAAATAATAATAATAAATTAATTATATTGTAATAATTGTTTCTAATTTAAACACAAGGTCAGTGTTTTTCAGGGGAAGGATTTAGTTGATATCATTGCCCACCCAACTCACATCCCCACTCTATACAAAAGGTATTTTATTTTATTGACCCTGGAGGGATCAGAGGCTAAATTGATGCCAGTAGGATTTGAACTCAAAGTGTAAAGAATCGGAACAAATACTGCAAAATATTACCCACCCCAACCCGAGGCTCTAATAATTCTGCTAATCTACTATCATTCATAATGATTATTAATTATAACATAATAATAATGGTTTCAAATTTTGGCACAAGGCCAGCAATTTCAGAAGAAGGAGTAAATCGTTTACACTGACCCCAGTACTTGAGTGGGACTTTGTTGGCCCTGGAAGAATGAAAGGCAAAGTTGACTTCAGCGGAGTTTGAACTCCGAACGTAAAAATAGACAAAATGCCGCTAAGCATTTTCCCCAATGTGCTAACGATTCTGCCGTCTTTTTAATGATAATAATAATAATAATAATAATAATAATAAATCTTTCTATTATAGGCACAAGGCCTGAAATTTTGGGAGAAGTAGCTAGTCAGTTACATTGACCCCAGTACACAACTAGTACTTAATTTATCGACCCCGAAAGGATGAAAGGCAAAGTTGACCTTGGCGGAATTTGAACTCAGAAATAAAAATGGACAAATACCGCTAAGCATTTCGCCCAGCGTGCTACTGATTCTGCCAGTTCACCACCTTAATCATAATAATCGTTTCTAATCTAGGCACAAGGCCTGAAATTTTGGGGGAGGGTGCCCAGTCGATTAGATTGACCCAAGTACGCAACTGGTACTTAATTTATCGACCCTGAAAGGTAAAGTCGACCTTGGTGGAATTTGAACCCAGCATGCTAACGATTCTGCTAGCTCACCACCTTATTAATAATAATAATAATAATGACAACTATAATTTGACTAAAAGATAAAAAAATAGTTAATATCACACAGCACTGTTTGTTCTTCCAATTAGCAAAATTATTCTGTAAGGTCAGAGACATTGTAAAGATCTTTCCTTTTCTGATTCGTAAGTGGTATTTGGTCACGCACTTCGTCAACGTAGTCCATATCTGCAAAAATTATACAAAAAAAAAAACATACAGGGAGTGGTATCAGTAGGAGGAGGAGAGGGAGAAACAATAGTAGGAGAGAAAGAAAAGGAGAAACAGCGAAGAGGAGTAGCAACGAAAAGTAAGTCAAGTTAAAAGCGTTTCAAAGGGTGTCACTTACCAAGTTCAGCATATACAATGTCTTCTTCATGCTCAGTGGTTGATATCACTTTACCCCTGTAATGGAATAGATAATATGTATATACATAGTTATTTTTGTGTGCGTGCATCATCATCATCATCATCGTTTAACGTCCGCTTTCCATGCTAGCATGGGTTGGACGATTTGACTGAGGACTGGTGAAACCGGATAATACACACACACATATATAGTTTATTTCTGTATTTGTAATGAAAAAAATATAACAAATTTATTAATCAAATTACTTGGTGATAAGACTGAAGTGAAGCATAAGCAGTGCATGTATTTTTATTGGCAGTATGACCTTCCCAAAATACAGGGTGTTAGAGCTAAACTTTACAGTTATTTATGTCTCCTTTTTTTTCAGGAACAGCTTGATATATTTGTGAACAACCAACAGTGTTGGAGAGCATAACAAAGTTTTAGTGGAGAAAAAGTTGGCTGACATGGAGGGCTGGAAGCCATCTGAATATTGGGGAAGAGCTACTTACTTCTATCATGGTGATTTGCACCAAATATCAAAATGCCACATGCATGTATGTATGTATGAAAAGGTTGCAAGGTGCAATGAAAATTTTAAAAAAATAAAAAAGAAATAAGCGGAAATTTTACTGGTGTGTCAAATAATAAGGCACCAAAAGAGAATGACTCTCCCCAGACACAAAAGTGTATATATATGAGTCATTTAACAACAAATTTGAATATGGACGGGACTTAGAGATGATGTCTTGGTATTTACCTCTTGTTCTTGATTTTTTGTTTGATTTTTTGTTTGTTCTTAAATTTATTTCCCTGAAGATGTGTAAGGCAAATAATATGTTTGACTTAAATTTGACTGTCAAATTTCAATAATAATGGATAGTAGCGTCAAAACTCTCTTTTAAATTTAAAACTTCGGATATATATATATATATATCATTATCATCATCGTTTAACGTCCGCTTTCCATGTCATTGTCGTCATTGTCGTCATTGTTGTTGTCATCACCATCATCATCATCGTTGTCGTCATCATTGTCATCATCACCATCACAATCGTTATCATCATCATCATTGTCATCGAGTCATCTTCATCATCATCATCACCATTTTTATATCTGCTTTTTCCATGTTAGCACAGGTTGGACCAGACTTATTGTGGCTTGTTTCTCTGGCCTCATGTCCCCTTCCATCACTATGTTGTGAAATAAAGTGTCTTGCTCAAGAAGCAGTAAAGCATGTCATTTCCAAATTTCTGGCAGAGTGAATTGCATCATGCTGTTTTTCACACAGACGGTGCCCAACTAACCCTACTATACTATGTAGTCAACAAAATCAAAAGCAGACAATGTACACACTCAAAATTAAAAATATAAAACTGCAACATTTTATCCATCACACCCTGTATATTTGTGTGTATGCGTGTGTATTATAAGTGACATTTTTTAATGCTTATTTATGTAATTTTTTTCTTTTACATTTTTCAGCATTTTGTAAGATTGGTATTGGTATATGCTATGATATCAGATTTGCAGAAATGGCACAGTTGTATGAACCTGTACCGGATGGAAAAACAATTTGTTGGTGGGTTTCCAACTTCAAACAAACATCATCGGCTTTGAACAGGAAAAGTCCTGGCCGTCCTGGGACCGCTACAGGGCCAGAAAATGACATAGCTGTGGCAGCTTCAGTACCAACAGTCTCCCAGAAGGTTCTGCACGAAAACACGTCATCATTGTCATTGTCGTCATTGTTGGACGATTTGACTGAGGACTGATGAAACCGGATGGCAACACCAGGCTCCAATCTAATTTGGCAGAGTTTCTACAGCTGGATGCCCTTCCTAACGCCAACCACTCAGAGAGTGTAATGGGTGCTTTTATGTGTCACCCGCACGAAAACGGCCACGCTCGAAATGGTGTCTTTTATGTGCCACCCGCACAAGCCAGTCCAGGGGCACTGGCAACGATCTCGCTCGAAAATCCTACGGGAGCCAGTCAGGCGGTACTGGCAACGGCCACGCTCAAAATGGTGCATCTCATGTGCCACCCGCACAAGAACCAGTCCAGGGGCACTGGCAACGATCTTACTTGGCTTGCCGGGTCTTCTCACGCACAGCACATTTCCAAAGGTCTCGGTCAGTAGTCATCGCCTCGGTGAGGCCCAATGTACGAAGGTCTTGCCTCACCACCTCAGCCCAGGTCTTCCTGGGCCTACCTCTTCCACGGGTTCCCTCAACTGTTAGGGTGTGGCACTTTTTCATGCAGCTATCCTCATCCATTTTCACCACATGTCCATACCAGCGCAATCGTCTCTCTTGCACACCACAACTGATGCTTCTAATGTTCAGCTTTTCTCTCAAGATACTTACACTCTGACGGGTATTCACATTGACATTACACATCCAACGGAGCATACTGGCTTCATTCCTTGCGAGCTTACGTATGTCCTCAGCAGTTACAGCCCATGTTTCACTGCCATGTAGCATGGCTGTTCGTACGCATGCGTCATACAGTCTGCCTTTTACTCTGAGTGAGAGTCCCTTTGTCGCCAGCAGGGGTAAGAGCTCTCATATATATATATATAGATATATAAACATATACAGGGTGCGACAGAAAGGTAGGTGCCCTGATTTCAGAGGTTAATGGAAAACAAACACATGAAGATGCATGAAAGAACTTTGTATTTCTATAAAGTTCATTAAATGTTATTTGCTTTTCTGTTTCAGGTAGGACCCAGCATGGCCTTGGAGTGGAGAGCATTGTGCATTTGTTGTTGGAAAGTTTGTTAAGAATACTGAATCCATTGTAACGACGCAACATTCCTTATGAAGACACTTTGCGTTTCTTTGTTATGAACCTGTACCGGATGGAAAAACAATTTGTTGGTGGGTTTCCAACTTCAAACAAACATCATCGGCTTTGAACAGGAAAAGTCCTGGCCGTCCTGGGACCGCTACAGGGCCAGAAAATGACATAGCTGTGGCAGCTTCAGTACCAACAGTCTCCCAGAAGGTTCTGCACGAAAACACGCATCTGCCTTACACATGTCCAATCGAAGTGTCCGCAGAATCTTACACAAATCTCGCCATACGCATCCCTACAAGATAATGGTTGTACAGGAGTTAAGTGAGAGGGATTTTGAAATAGGGCCAACCTTTCTGCCGAAAACAGTCAGCTGCTGATCCAAGGGAAACAACCCACTAATTCCGAAGTAAAACCTCTACACATCATGCTGGAGTACTGCCATAAAAGGTTTTAGTCGAAACAAACGACCCCAGGATTTACTCTTGCAAGCCTAGTACCTATTCTATAAGTTCTCTTTTGTTGAACCGCTAAGCTACGGTGATGTAAACACACCAACATCGGTTGTGAAGTGATGGTAGGGGTGGGGACAACACAGACACATACATACACATATATACAATGGGCTTCTTTCAGTTTCCTTATTTCTTTATTGCCCACAAGGGGCTAAACATAGAGGGGACAAACAAGGACAGACAAAAGGATTAAGTTGATTACATCGACCCCAGTGCGTAACTGGTACTTAATTTATCGACCCCGAAAGGATGAAAAACAAAGTCAACCTCGACGGAATTTGAACTCAGAATGTAACGGCAAACGAAATAGTGCAAAGCATTTTGATCAGCATGCTAACGTATCTGCCAGCTCACCGCCTTTCAGTTTCCGTCTACCAAATCCACTCACAAAGCCAAGGCTATTGAATAAGACACTTGTCCAAGGGGCCATGCAGTGGGACTGAACCCAGAACCATGTATATGTATATATTATAAATATTTAGCAAAGCCACCACTGCTGGGTGTTTCAATCTGCAGCTGAGTTTCTGATGCATTTTTTGTGTCTCTAAACCCTGTACGTGTATAAGACATAGTATTACATGGTGAATACAGCAGTTAGTTAGACATTCAGCAATGTATCTCTTACTTTACATTATACACTGGTGACATCATGCAATGAAGGCCTTTGGGTCTTACAATGACTTCGACCAATGGCTGACCAATAACCAAGTAGTTATGACAATGGGGTTAGACTTACCAAGGGCTAGCAATGGTACTGTGGCCCCATGCAGTGTACGATGCTGTTTCAGAACGGGCTGGTGAGACCGTGGCAACGTACAACTGGTTATCCAAAGCACGACTTCGCTGCAACAACTCCCAGTGGGCCGGGCCGGTGGTCATGTTGAAAGCCCCTGGGTACACAAGAAGCTTGCAACCTGGACGCAAACAGAGAAAAAGAACAATAACTGTACCATCATCATCATCACCATCATACACAATATGCACAAATGCACACACTCACACATACTGCATACATACATACATACATACATACATACATACATACATACATATATATATATATATATATATATATCATCATCAGCAGCAGCAGCGTTGTTGTTTAACGTCCGCTTTCCATGCTGGCATGGGTTGGACGATTTGACTGAGGACTGGCAAGCCAGAAGGCTGCACCAGGCTCCAATCTGATCTCGCAATGTTCCTACACCTGGATGCCCTTCCTAATGCCAACCATTTCCGACAGTGTAGTGGGTGCTTTTTTATGCATCATGAGGGCCAGTCAGGTGGTACTGGCATTGGCCACGCTTGAATGGTGCTTTTTACGTATCACCGGCATGGGAGCCAGTCAGGTGGAACATATACACATACACACACACACATATGTATATATATATATACATATATAAATCAAAGGTAATAAGTACAACGAACAGAAATCGTCAAAACATAACAAGCAAGAAAAAAAGGATGATAGCACACAACAACAGCAAACAGGACAAAACAAGATACATGGGTTATGTCTAGTGTTATCAGTAAACTGTACATACCCTGCTTAGCATACAACTGTGCCATTTCTGCAAATCTGATATCATAGCATATACCAATACCAATCTTACAAAATGCTGAAAAATGTAAAAGAAAAAAATTACATAAATAAGCATTAAAAAATGTCACTTATAATACACACGCATACACACAAATATACAGGGTGTGATGGATAAAATGTTGCAGTTTTATATTTTTAATTTTGAGTGTGTACATTGTCTGCTTTTGATTTTGTTGACTACATAGTATAGTAGGGTTAGTTGGGCACCGTCTGTGTGAAAAACAGCATGATGCAATTCACTCTGCCAGAAATTTGGAAATGACATGCTTTACTGCTTCTTGAGCAAGACACTTTATTTCACAACATAGTGATGGAAGGGGACATGAGGCCAGAGAAACAAGCCACAATAAGTCTGGTCCAACCTGTGCTAACATGGAAAAAGCAGATATAAAAATGGTGATGATGATGATGAAGATGACTCGATGACAATGATGATGATGATAACGATTGTGATGGTGATGATGACAATGATGACGACAACGATGATGATGATGGTGATGACAACAACAATGACGACGATGACGACAATGACAATGATGACGATGACAACGATGATGATGATGATGATGATGATAATGATAGAGACTAAACTTACATGTATTAAATGTAGTCAATTTATTGCCAGCGTTCAAAATTTTGGACTCTTGGAAGGATATTTTCCCAGGAATATTAATATCAAATAAATGTACCTGGTTTAGAAATAAAACATAAAAATTTGAAAATTTCAGGAAGGAAGGACATAATCTTATTAAACAAACTTTAGATCAGAACGAAGGTGTCTGGGACATATTTGACCCGTAAAGAGGCCTTTTCAACGTGGTTTGCCATGGAGAAAAATTCTCGCTTTAGATGAAAAGTGTAAAGATGCACCAAACTAAGTAGAATCGCTGTCATCCATACATACAGGCTTGTCCTTTACTGGTGCCAGTGCCGCGTAATTTCACCCATGCTGGTGGCACATAAAAAGCATCCAGTACATTCTGTAAAGTGGTTGGCGTTAGGAAGGGCATTGAGTTGTAGAATCTATGCCTCAACAGACAATTGGAATCTGGACAGCTCCCCGGCTGGCCAGCTCCATATCAAACCTTCCAACCCATGCCAGCTTGGAAAATGGACGTTAAATGATGATGATGATGATGATGATGATCTGTGAGAAGATGCCTCTACCCTTGTCCCCTTACAGCCTCTTTGAATTGTGAGTGATGCTGTTGACATTCTCGTTGAAGTGTTCCAAATTGACTACTTTAGTAGAGCCTGGTGCAATGATGGAATTCCTGAATGAGGACATTTCCAGAAAGAACAAAGGCTGACTATAATGGATTAGTGCAGCGTTTGTCCTTGTGAACAGTGCTGGACACAAAGTGAAGGTGATAAGAAGAAGGGGAGAGCTGGGCATGTTGGCATTAACCGAACGAAGGTGACATGAGACCAGCCGACACTAAGAAACAGGCGCCAGTTTAATAGAAGTATATGGGAGTGTGTTTTGACTTCATGGTGATTGGTCCAATAGGAAAAAATTAAAAATGTAATGGAAGAAACAATGATGAGGGAGTCTGGCCGAAGACCTGTCAAGCCAAGTGAGATCATAGTCATGGCTGATTCCAGGGTTTCGTAACTGGCACCCATGCTGGTGGTATGTAAAAAGCACCCATTACACCCTTGGAGTGGTTGGCACTAGGAAGGGCATCCAGCTGTAGAAACCCTGCCAAATCAGGGTGGATCCTGGTGCAGCTCCCCAAGCTTATCAGTTTTCAGTCAAACCGTCCGACCCATGCCAGCATGGAAAGTGGACGTTAAATGATGATGATGATGTGAACATCATTCAAGGCACTCAAAGGCCAAGGGTGGTGTAATTTGACAGAACAAACATTTCATCATCATCATCATCATTGTCGTCATCGTTGTTTAAGGTCCGCTTCCATGCTGGCATGGGTTGGATGGTTTGACTGAGGGCTGGCAAGCCAGAAGGCTGCACCAGACTCCAATCTAATCTGGCAAAGTTTCTACAGCTGGATGCCCTTCCTAACACCAACCACTTCAAGAGTGTAGTGGGTGCTTCTTACGTGCCACCGGCATGAGGGCCAGTCAGGTGATACTGGCATCGACCATGCTCAAATGGTGGTTTTTAACGCGAAAGTAATTTGATGTGAATGTCTAAATTTGCAGAACTATGCAAACCAACTGATATTGAAACTAATAAACTGTATGGAATTTCACCTTCTGATGCTGAGCAATCATCTCTCCGTCTGGGTTAAAAACAGGGCAGGTATTAAACAGTTTTCCATTCTTGGCTTCTGGAAGGGAACCTTGGATAAAAAAGGAAATAATAAAAAGAAAAAAAAACATTAGGAAGTACTGATTTTAAATTTTGGCACAAGGCCAGCAATTTGATGGGGGTAAGTTGATTTCATTGACATCAGTGTTTGGCTGATATTTATTTTATTGACCTTGAAAGGGATGAAAAGCAAAGTTGACTTTGGTGGAACTTGAACTCAGAACATAATGCTGCTAAGAATTTTGTCCAGCAATGCTAATGGTTCTGCCGGTTCATTATCTTAAAGCAGTCAAAAATATTAAGATTCAGAATAGAAGGGGTGGGCAAAAATGGGTGCTGAACATAAGGGCTGAATTCCAAATGACCAAAGTCAGAATATTTAATGGTAGGTCTAATAGGCAGTTATGTGGAGTGGGACAATTACAATTAGGTGATGGGGTGGTGGTGGTGGTGGTAGTGGTAGTGGTGGTGATATGGTGGTGGTGGTAGTGGTAGTGGTGGTGGTGGTAGTGGTGGTGGTGGTGATAGGGTGGTGGTGGTGGTGGGTAGTTTTTATCTTTTATCTTTTATCTTTTACTTGTTTCAGTCATTGGACTACGACCAGGCTGGAGCACCACTTTAAAGGGTTTAGTCAAACTGACCACCTCCACACTTATTTTTTTTAAAGCCTGCAACTAACTTCATTGATCACTTTTTGTCAAACGGCTAAGTTAGACAAGCAGATAGATAGTTAAGCAGATAAATCAATATATCATTAGACACACAGACAGATAGATGGATAGATAAATCATTAGACAGAAAGATAGATAGTTAGACTGGTAGATAGATAAATAGTTAGACAGCCAGATAGACAGAGAAAATAAGTAGTTAGAAAGGGAGAGATGATATATCATTAGACAGAAAGATAGGTAATAATATTGTTGTTGTTGGCACTCCGTCGCTTACGACGTTGAGGGTTCCAGTTGATCCGATCAACGGAACAGTCTGCTCATGAAATTAACGTGCAAGTGGCTGAGCACTCCACAGACACGTGTACCCTTAACGTAGTTCTCGGGGATATTCAGCGTGACACAGAGTGTGACAAGGCTGACCCTTTGAAATACAGGCACAACAGAAACAGGAAGTAAGGGAGAAAGTTGTGCTGAAAGAGTACAGCAGGGTTCGCCACCATCCCCTGCCGGAGCCTCGTGGAGCTTTTAGGTGTTTTCGCTCAATAAACACTCACAACGCCCGGTCTGGGAATCGAAACCGCGATCCTATGACTGTGAGTCTGCTGCCCTACCCACTGGGCCATTGCGCCTCCACAGGTAATAACAAAGTCAGTAGCTAAATAGTTAGACAAGCAGAAAAAAATAGTTAGACAGGCAGAAAGAGAAATAATTAGACAGGCCAATAGATAGACAAAGAGGTAATAATGATTTTTTTTACTATTTATTATGATAACGATTTCTTAATTAGATAGGTGTATAAATAAGGAAAGAAATTTAAAAAAAAATGCAACTAACCTCCAATTACGTAAACTTTATTTTGTTTTGCAGCTTTACTTAAGACTTCAGTTGAAGCTCCAGGGATTTCCTCGGAATATTCTTTGAAGTAACCAGTGCCATATGGAGAATTGAAGCATTCCTGGAAGTGAGAGAAAAGGAAACTTCGAATAAACATATATATTGTTGCTGTTGCTGTTGTCATGGCTTTCAACATCACATCATCATAATCTCCACCACCATCCTCCTCATCTTAATGTCCACTTTTCCATGCTTGCTTGCAGTGGATGGAATTTTTAGGAGTATATTTTCTACAGTTGGATGCCCTTACTGTCACCAACCTTCACCAGTTTTCAAGGTGATATTTCTCCTCCATGGCCAGACCAGATGCATAACCAGGTTCTAAAGTGAGGGGAAGCAAGCACATAAAAAAAAAGGCACCATGGCACATACATATATCGTTTCCATGTATGAGTTCAGTTCTATATTTAAGAGATGAGGAATTATTTACATTATTTACATTTGACGGATATTTGTCCTCATCTTGTTTGTTGTTAACACAATATTTCAGCTGATACACCCTCCAGCCTTCATCAGACACCTGATGAAATTTCCAACCTGGGTTCTCATTCCTAAGGTATTTTTCAATGTTATTATTATTATTATTCAGGTCACTGCCTGGAATCGAACTCGGATTTTTTTTTTTCCAACGGTTGTAATGGATCCTCTCTGAGTTCGATTCCAGGCAGTGACCTGAATAATAATAATAATAATAATAATAATAATAATAATAATAATAATAATAATAGCATAAAAAAATACCTTAGGAATGAGAACCCAGGTTGGAATTTTCCCCATAATTCCAGTCTGACTTCGGCTTGGTTTCTACAGCTGGATGTCCTTCCTAACGCCAACCACTCGGAGAGTATAATAAATGCTTATGTTAGTATGCTGGGTGAAATGCTTAGCGGCATTTCGTCTGTCTTTACATTCTGAGTTCAAATTCTGCTGAGGTAGACTTTACCTTTCATCCTTTTGGGGTCAATAAATTAAGTAAACTGGGGTCGATCTAATCAACTGGCCCCTTCCCCAAAAATTTCAGGCCTTGTGCCTAGAGTAGAAAAGATGTCTATGTGTGTATATATGTGTGCATGTCTGTGTGTGCTCAGGTATTTATATGTGTGTGTGTATATATATATCTATGTCTTTATTGCCTGCAGGGGGCTAAACATAGAGGGGACAAACAAGGACAGACAAAGGGATTAAGTCAATTAAATCAACCCCAGTGAATAACAGGTACTTATTTAATCGACCCCGAAAGAATAAAAGGCAAAGTCGACCTCGGTGGAATTTGAACTCAGAACGTAACGGCAGACGAAATACCGCTAAGCATTTTGCCCGGCGTGCTAACGTTTCTGCCAGCTCGCCGCTTTGTGTGTATATATATATCATCATCATCATCATCATCATCATTTAACGTTCAATAATCCATGCTGGCATGGGTTGGATGGTTTGATAGGAGCTGACCAATCGGAGAGCTGCACCTGGCTCCAGTTGTTTTGTTTGACATGGGTTCTATGGTTGGAACCCTTCCCTAACACCAGCCCCTTTACAAAGTGCACTGGGTGCTTTTTACAGGGCCCCAACATGGATGCTTTTATGTGACACATGTGTGGGAGGCATATGTGTGTATATGTATGTGTTTGCCCTTCACTGCTTGACAACTGGTGTTAGTTTGTTTATGTCCCTGTGACATAGGAGTTCAGCAAAAGGTACTGATAGAATAAGAAGCAGGCTTAATGAAATAAGACCTGGGGTTGACATGTCCAACTAAAACCCTTCTAGGTGATGCCCCAGCATGGCCACAATTGTTCAATGATTGAAACAAGTAAAAGACAAAAGATAAAGATCCCTGTTCCAAAAATTGTTTTAACTGTTTCTTGATGTTTGGAATCCCATTAAAATCAGAATGTAATTCTTACTTACGGGCAGCGCAACAATGTCAGCTCTTTTAGCTGCTTCGGCAATTTTGATGGAGGCATTGCGTAGGTTGTCTTCTTTCGAAGCAGTAACAGCCAGTTGAATGAGAGCAAGTCGTAGTTCTGAGAAATAAAACATAAAAGAAACAGAAACGGTTAAGGTAAGAGAGGAAATGGAAAAGTGCTAGATCAGTGAATCCCAAAATGAGGCCTTGGAAAATTGTGCCAAGGTGGACTTTGACTTTCATCTTTTGGGGTTGACAAAATAAGTAGCAATCAAGTACTGGGGGTCAATGTAATCAACTATATATATGTGTGTGTGTGTGTATATGTTTGTGTGTCTGTGCTTGTCCCCCCAACATCGCTTGACAACCGATGCTGGTGCGTTTACGTCTCCGTAACTTAACGGTTCGGCAAAAGTGACTGATAAAATAAGTACTAGGCTTACAAAGAATAAGTCCTGGGGTCGATTTGCTCGACTAAAAGGCGGCGCTCCAGCATGGCCGCAGTCAAATGACTGAAACAAGTAAAAGAGTAAAAGAATGAGAGTAAAGAGTATATTCGTATTTCAAGTTCTATTTTTTTCTGTTTATACCAACACACACACACACGTCCGTGTGTGTGTGAACACGTACGTAAACTGACATCTGATACAAAACAAGGAATCGCAGACTATACTGGACTTTCCGAAAATCTACAAAAATTACGAAGTGTTTTATTGTTTCCAAAATATACTATAAAAACCATAATTAAGAAGCTTTAATTAATTTAGCTTTCTTCGTAATTACATGCTTTCTCATTCGCTCATAAAATATTAGTTACACAACACGGTGTGCAATGCCCGAATATCTACAAAATATTCTAAAGTGTGTTGTTTTATGCCTGTATAATATACCATAAGACAGTCATTAACTAGGCTTAATTAATTTTGCAGGTGCCTTTAATGTAGCATGTCGTTTTTCTGTGGCCCTTTTCTGTTTGTATCTGGAGGTCGTTGTTTACGTACACGCCTGAAAACTTAGCCATATACACATTATACACACATACGCATATATATACAAATATATAATGTAAAGAGTGTGTGTGTTCACGGGTAACATAAAACACAAATGCCGACCCTGGAGCGATTTGAACTCTGAAATATAATGATATACCATAAGGGTATATAGACTCGCTATAGAGGTTAAAGGAACATTGATAAAGATAGGGAAAAATTAAATAATATCGATTAATTTACTAGATTAATTATAAGTATAAGTTCATTAGAGATAAATGCGAGCTGTCGGTATCGATAGAAACATGCTATGTATTTCTGAAACGTGTACAAGGAAGAAAATTACATTAAAATATAAAATATGCGAAATGTTTTGGAGTAATGATGAAATAGGAGAGAAATGAGTTTATACTTTGAAATATGTACTGTAATACTTAAAATAGTAATATAGAAATTTGGAACCAAAACATACTGGACATGTTTCTTGCGGGGAAAAATTAAAAGCCGACTCGGCAGGAATTGCTGATATAAAAACCAAAACAAACCGGAACGAATAATAAAATAGCAGTATTGCAGAGAGATTATGAAGACAAAAAACGAACATTTAGGAATAGCCGTCTTCCGTTTTCTATATTAATTTCATTTATAGACGTCTCTAACGAATAGCGTCGGAAATTGTTTTGCGCTCCAAAAATTGTAATTTTTTTTTTCAGATGTCTAAGTTACGAAGATTACAAATATTCTTCTTACCAATTCACAAGGTTAACACATCTGCTAATTAAATTATATTCTTTTAATTGTTTCAGTCATTTGACCGCCTTTAGTCGAACAAATCGACCCCAGGACTTATTCTTTGTAAGCCTAGTACTTATTCTATCGGTCTGTTTTGCTGAACCGCTACATCACGGGGGCGTAAACACCCCAGCATCGGTTGCTGGGGTGGGGGGACAAACACAGATGCAGAAACACACACACACACACATATATATATATATATATATTATCCAACGGGTTCCTGTGCAGGTGGCACGTAAAAAACATCATTTGAGCGTGGCTGTTGCCAGTACTGCTTGATTGGCCCTCGTGCCGATTACACCAACCACTAACCCATGTGCCTTCACTATATATATATATGCGAGTAAAAATAAATACAAAAAAGGTGGTTTTTTTGTATGATTGTGTATAGAGGAATATATTATTTTGTTTAAAAGAGTTCCAACACTGTCTGTTTTTTATGTTTTATTTATATTCCTGCAGAACCAATGTGGGGTATAGAATATGGAATATACAATATATAATATAAAATAAAATAAAATAAAAATGGATGGCACCATGAAATAAAGTATTGAATGTAGATGAAATATTGAGTGTTCAGTATAAAGGATCAAATATATAAATATATAAAGGCGACTCGAGTTTCAGGGCTATTTCCCTTCGTCATGGCCGGTATGACAGACTTTAAAATATATGTGTATATCTTTCTCTTTATATATATATATATACATACACACACGCAGATATATATATATACATATATATATATAAATATATATATATATATATATATATATATATATATATATATATGTATATATATATATATATATATATATATGTATATATATATATATATATATATATATATATGTATATATATATATAAGGATTTACTTTTCGGAATGAGATAAAAAAAAACCAAGGCTGTGTATAATATAGAACATTTATAAATAGAAGGTCTTACAGCTGTTTCCAGGATATTTAATATATCCCTTCATCGGAGACGGTATGAGAGGTTGGTTATGCAATAGTTAGTTTAGATAAGATAAGAAATAGAGAGTGAATGTAGGGATATTGTATTTGTAAATCCATTGTTTAGGCAGAATGGTATACATATAAGATTCCAATACCTTGTGAGTAAAATCCAATAGTCTTTAAGATTGGTCATTGCCTTTATAAATCCATTATTAAGATTTTAATACCCTATGAGTAAAATCCAGATATAGATAGACAGATAGATACATATATATAGTAATACCTTTGTGTTTCTACTCCATGTGTGTACATAGGTAGATAGTGGGGGAGATGAAGATATCGAAGAGAAAGATATACACATATATTTTATATATACGCATATTTTTATATATATGTATGAATGTACATTATACATACATACAGACACGCACACACATACATACATACACACGTATACTTACATATATATATATAGACAATCATACATATATATATACCTACATATATAGATACATACATGCATAGCTGTATGTATATGTAAGTTGTAATCTTTTTGAAAAATATTAAGAATGCCCACTTGTTCGACTTACTTGGTTTCGTTGCCATACTCCTCAAAAGATAATCTGTAGATTAACAGTACTTTCTGTCTGGACTGTAAACCCCTCCACGCCCCCCCCCCTCACCAAACTGTGAAAGTCACCCTCATTAAACTGAACTCAAAATGTTGATTAGTCACGTGGAATTGTAAATATTGTTCATCTTCAGGATACAACAACAACGACGATACCGATAATGATAACAACAAGAACGACTAAAGCCACCACCACTGGCCACGTTTGGATGGTGCTCTTTACGTGCTACCAGCACGGAGCCAGTCAGGTGGCACTGGCAACAACCCACGAATGAATGGTGCTACTTGTGTGCCACCAGCACAGGAGCCAGTCAGGTGGCACTGGCATTGGCCACAACTACAATTCCACTTGATTTGATTTGATTTTGATTTTACTCGACTCAATAGGTCTCCTCAAGCATGGCATGTCGCCTGACAATTCAAAGGTACTTTTTAAATGGGTTGGTTATGTGACACTGATATAGGCTACGGCTGTGATGTCACTTTACTTGCCAGGTCTTCCCAATCACAGCATATCTCCAGAGGTCTCAGTCTTTTGCTGTCTCTACCTCTGTATATATATGTATATTGTGTGTGTGTATATATATGTATACATATATACATACATCATCATCATCGTTTAACATCCGTTTTCCATGCTGGCATGGGTTGGACGATTTGACTGAGGACTGGTGAGCCAGCGGCTGCACCAGGCTCTAATTTGATCTGGCAAAGTTTCTACAGCTGGATGCCCTTCCTAATGCCAACCACTCCGAGAGTGTAGTGGGTGCTTTTATGTGCCACCGGCATAAGGGCCGGTCACGCGGTACTGGCAATGGCCATGCTCAACTGGTGTTTTTTAAAAGCCAAAGGCACGGGAGCCAGTCCAGCGGCACTGGCAATGACCTCACTCAAATGTTTTCTTTCACATGCCACCGGCACAAGTACCAGTAAGGCAACGCTGCTAACGATCACGTTCAAATGGTGCTATTTATATATATTAGTCAAATGACTACACAAAAAATGTGTGTGTGTCTGTCTTTGTATGTCCTTCATCAGTGTTGGTTTGTTTACATCCCCATAACATAACAATTCAGCCTAAGAGATTGATAGAATAAGTACCTGGCTTGAAGCAAAAAAAAAAAATAAAAAATAAGTGCTGGGTTTGAATCATTTAACTAAAACCATTCAAGGCAGTGCCCCAGCATGGCCACAGCCAATAAAAAGTAAAAGATAGATATGTTTTGGGCCAGTGCTGTATTTTCTGATAAGGATTTTAAACATTTCTCAAAGATAAGCAAAATGGAAAGCATTTGTATGCAATGTCACATCTTCAGTGGAGTCAACAGATTGGACGAAATGAAGCTGTCAACCAGATTTGGTCTGTCAGCCCTACTTTATTGTTCCCTGATGTAAAAAGTAAGGCAATCTTTCACTCCCTCTATTGATAACAATGCAAATGAAACATATTTTAAATGGTTCTTATTTAAGACATTTGGTATCATCATCATCATCATAGGTAGGGGGGCTCTGAAAGGGGTCTCAGGGAGTAGTGTCCCTGCCTTGCTGACCTAGTTTTCCACCACATTTCTTAAAAATCATGGTAGAGGCCTTGGTCTCGGGACCACTCATGTCTAGAAACTGAGGTTGGGAGTAAGCAAGGGCATGCTTCCTGTAGAAAATCCAGCTCCAAAAAAGCCTCATGATAGCAAAGGAGAATGGGCACCAACCAGCCCAAAGTTTGGGGTGGGCTGCACCTGCCTACCTCGGTTGCTATGGCATTGAGGTAGATCCATCCACCCCTGTTAACAGGGACAAAACCCAGATTTAAAACACTGGATGATGATGATCATCATCATTTAACATCCGTTGTCCATGGGTTGGACAGTTTAACAAGGGCTGGTAAGCTGAGGGGCTCCACCAGACTCCAGTCTGATTTGGCATGATTTCTACAGCTGGATGCCCTTCCTAATACCAACCATTCCGAGAGGGTAATGGGTGCTTTTACGTACTACCAGCATGGGTGCCAGTTGTGCGACACTAGTATCTACCACACCTATGATTTCACTTGGCTTGATGGATATCTTCCTTTTCAAGCACAGCATATTACCAAAGGTCTCAGTCATTTGTCATTGCCTCTGTGGGGCCCAGTGCTCAGAAGGTGCTTTTTGCATGCCACCAGCATGGGTACTAGGGAGACCCAGGAAGACATGGGATGAAATAGTAAAGACCAATCTCAGGATGTTGGGCCTCATGGAGGAAATGACAACGGACCAAGATGCTTAGTCGTACAAGGTTCTTGAGAAGACCTTCCCACGTCAGTGAAACTGAGTTCTAGAAGCACTGTGTGTCCCACCCACAGGTAACATAAAAACTTCTCACACACCCAACCCCAACAAACCAATCTTTCTTGGTCCTCTCACTTTTGATTCTGTGAACCATTCAAGATGTGACAGTTGGAAGAAGAGAGGGCTGCTCAGGCAGTCAACAGGTGTGTATTTCACCCGAGGGCACTGGAGAGCAATGTTTAAATAAAGTGTTTTGTTTCAAGACATAAATATACTGCCCAGTGTAGGAATTGAATCCACACCCTTATGATAAGACAATATGAGCCCAACGACATAACCACAAGCATGGGGAAGTCATGAGGAATTAACATCCAACCATCCATCTACTTTCTCTGCCAACTGTTCTTGGAAGTGGGGATGGTCACGAGGGTTGTCTTTGGGCCCTATCAAGAGCAATTGTCATTACACTTTCAAGCTGGATTTCCAAATATGACCAACTGAGACTATGAATATCATCCAACAATATTGTTCTTGGTCTGCAGCAAGGTCTTCTGTCTTGAAGATTCTTTACTGCGACATTTTAATCCCACATTTGTAGTAATGGAGTTGTGACCTCTCAAAGCAGTGAAGTAAGAGTTTGACCTGAAGAGATTCCCTGATCTCCGAGCAACGCACTCTGTTGAGTAATGGTACTCCAGAGATCCTTTGGGAAAAAAAACCCATTATTAAAAAAATAAGTCACTGTGGTGATTAATTACAGCTAATAAAACAACAACGAAACATTTTACTTGAAATATTTATTTATCAACATTATTATAATCGTTAGCAATGTGATAATGCTCAACATCATCATCACCACTGTCACCATCATTATTACCATTCATCATTTATCATCATCATCATCATCGTCATCATCATCATCGTCATCATCACCATCATAATCCTTGTCATCATCGTTGTCATCTTCAATTTCTTGCTGCAGCAATTTGCAAAATGTTTGATAATCCTTTTTAGACATATTCCCAAATTTCTCAGCAAATTTTTTGTCAGACAAATCTAAAATTGTGTCGAGGCGAGGATTCAATTGTTTCTCTTCTTTATGTTTGCTTTTTTTGAAGAATCCAGTTCTGTACACCCAAAGATGTCTGGCTCTGATGTGATCCAAGGAATGATGAAAGAGATTTGAATATCTCATCTGTGGTTGTGTGATGCCCATTTCGGCAAAAACATAATTGAATTTCTTCATAATTTTTTCCCAGTCTTCAGTGAGAATGTATGGAGACTTTCGGATCAAGAAAATAACATCATCCATTTTAAACAGAGTCTGTAATTCCCTGGCTCTTTTCACCAACATATTTGGTTCAAAAGACACAATCGCTGGGTTATAAGTAATCATCTGCCTCAAACTGTTATCAGAGATTTTCAACGTCCGTAAACTGTTAAATACGGTACTTAAATGGTTAGGCTTCTGGCCAAGAATAAGGGGATAGTTGTGTAAAGTTTTCAACAATGGTTTGTTTTTGATACCATAATCATTCAGTGTCTGAAGAACATTTTGCCAATTTTTGACAGGAATCTTCAGCAATTCTGGGTTGTCCCCCAAGAATGCTTTTATTTCATCCAATGGCATGTTGAGACCTTCAAGTATAGAGATGTAACTACAGATGGTTCTGTCTGGAACTGAGGCAATCATTTTATCAATGTGTGTTGCCTTTTCTTTAATACTTACGGCCAACTCAGATACATTGTAGGGGTGAGGTGCTTGGTTAACGATGTACCTTTTTGGTTGGCAGCAGACAAATGCGGGAAGAAGTGGAAGATTTGGACATGGTGGAAATAAGTTTACAGATTTACTTTTAAACAGTGGACAGTGGTGGTAAACATTTTGTTGCTTATGTAATACTTGCCTTAATGATTTTGAAAATAATAGACTGACATTTCTCCAGTCAAAGAGAGATTGTGGAAACTTGTTAGACAGCATCTCCAGTCATACCATATTCTCAAGATTGTCAAGAATTTCGTAAATACCTGCAAAAGAAAAAAAAATCATTATATTTTGAAAGAGCTATACTAACAAAAGTCTATAAATACACTCACCGGTTGCTTTTTGCTTACATTTTTTTCCTCTAAAAACACTTGTTATTCATCTATATTTCCTCCAAAATATTTTTCATTAGACATACTATAGCTGAGGGTTAACCAATATCTTGTGAGCGAAATCAGTACAAGGAAAGAGAGTGACCTCGATGAGCCACACATCTTGCTACAGTGCCTTCTGAGCCACTGACCATATTGGCTTCTTCTGTCTCAAGTGCCATTCCAGTTTTCATGCATTTGCTGGTATTCTCGACTTTGTTTTGCTCACTAACTGAAATGAAGTATCATGATGTGGCCATCGTTGTGCTCTACAGACTCCTGGGACCCATATGTGAGAGTTGTCCACATCCGAATATGTGCAGTTGACAGGTCAACAAACATACTACTAATGTACACACTACATTAAACACCACATATATATATATATATATATATATATATATATATATATATATATATATATATATATATATATCATCATCATCCAGTGTTTTAAATCTGGGTTTTGTCCCCGTTAAAAAGGTATGCCTAGATCTACCTCAATGCCATAGCTACGAAGGTAGGCAGGTGCAGCCCACCCCAAACTTTGGGCTGGTTGGTGCCCATTCTCCTTTGCTACCACGAGGCTTTTTGGGGATTCAGGTGCTGTGTATGTGTGTGTGTGAGACAATTCTTCAGGTGGCCATGCTAGTATCACAATTCTTAATGTGATCCAAAAGAGAAGCTTGTTACAAAGTTAAAGAGATTGCGGTAAGTGTTTGTGTTATGAAAGCATTGAGGTTTTGGTCGTGAAATGATGATGGTGATAAAAACGGTTTCAAATTTTGGCCCAAGGTCAGCAATTTTGTGGAGACGGGGCAAGTCAATTACATCGACCCCCAGTATTCAAGTCATTCTTATTTTATCGACACCGAAAGGATGAAAGCTAAAGTCGACCGCCGGCAGAATATAGGCATTCGGGGGTGCTAGAAATAACAGCCAAACATTTTAAAAATGATACTGTAATGTCTTGAAATGTTGAAAAAAAAAAAAAAATGAAAGAAAGACACACGTTAGTTAAAGAAATCCTCGATACACCCACAGGAAAAAAAAAAAAAAAAAAGGACCTTAATGCTTGAAATTTTCGTATGACTAGGTTTGCCCGGAATTAAGCATTAACTATAACACTGAATAATTTTTTCAGTGCCTGCTTCTTCAGTTTTACACTGCAAGAAAAATAACGTTTGTTATTTCTTATAAACTAGAGGTCAAGTGATCATTACCAAAAATAAACAGCATTTATTTAGTCTTTTAAATTCCTACGCTATAAATTCAAGATGACTTAAGGGAGTTTTATTGGCAAGGTCAAGATAAGGGGTCTAATATGAGAAATAAAAAAAAAACATACCGCATTTCACGGCATCGCGGATACTCTTTAAAGACAAAAATATATCTCGATGATTTACTGAGAGTTCTAGGGGTCCAACTTTAAGCTGATTGGGGATTATCATGTAACTTAGTGTCTCCGTCATGCATGACGGAGACACTAAGTTAAAGGTATACATGTCTGTGGAGTGCTCAGCCACCTACACATTAAGGAAAGATGTAGACTATAATTGACTTTAACAAAATCTATATCATCGAGATGTCACTAAACCATTTTGGTAAAGAATGTGAAAGTGTTGGGACCTTACTGCTTTTTTTTTAGTTCAAAATGTTCAAGTCAAAATCGGGGTCCATCTTCGAGGTCGAAGCATCCTTCACGGCAGGGTAACAGGAAAAAAAACCTTCCCCAAATTTACATTAAAACGAAATTTGTGAGTGTATATATTTAGTTAATACGAAGGAATAACGGTATATATACTAACCATTTAAGAAGAATAAGGAATGAAGCTATTTCCCTAATTTCATGATTAAAAGACAAAGACTCCCTACCGAAGTTTTTCAGAGTTTTCGCTAGAGGACGGTGTCGAGGTAAAGTTGTTCCCCCTTTGAATATTATTCCACCACAAAATGATTTCTTTAGATTTATCTCCCATTTCGTATTACTAATAACGCGAGCCAAAGTTTACTCGTTAGAGCGACCTGCGACATTCCTTACCGTATTTATTTACTTATGTGGAGGTGCAATGGCCCAGTGGTTAGGGCAGCGGACTCGCGGTCATAGGATCGCAGTTTCGATTCCCAGACCGGGCGTTGTGAGTGTTTATTGAGCGAAAACACCCAAAGCACCACGAGGCTCCGGCAGGGGATGGTGGCGAACCCTGCTGTACTCTTTCACCACAACTTTCTCTCACTCTTACTTCCTGTTTCTGTTGTGCCTGTAATTCAAAGGGTCAGCCTTGTCACACTGTGTCACGCTGAATCTCCCCGAGAACTACGTTAAGGGTACACGTGTCTGTGGAGTGCTCAGCCACTTGCACGTTAATTTCACGAGCAGGCTGTTCCGTTGATCGGATCAACTGGAACCCTCGACGTTGTAAGCGACAGAGTGCCAACATATTTACTTATATCCTCTCATATTCTGGGATTTGTAAAACTGTTGATTATGTACGTAAATAACGTCGTTGAACTCCGGTACAAAACGGAAATGATTTTTACAAATAAAACATAATTTTTACTCAGGTGACTAAGATTAATTGGCATATCCACACAAGTGTGTCCCTACACCGACTTTATTTCCTCATAACTTTCAGAAAAATGAATATTTTCGAAGGAAATCTGCTACATACACCTTTAAAATACTATAGGTTGCGATATATATATATATATATATATATATATATATATATATATATATATATATATATATATATATATATATATATATATATTTACTTTTAAGTTTTTAACTTTACAACTTACGTCTCTTTACAATTTAACATTTTTTAATTACAGATTGCTCGAGGATGTCCTCTGGATGGTAACCCCCGCTGACTGTTGATCGGCCCACAACAGGTCCTACCTGAGGATGATGGCACACTGGCTGGACCCCCAAACCCGTACGAGACAACACGCCATCCTGGCCTGCTCTCGGCTCAGAGGACATCACACTTTTGGTGTTTTCTCCCAGGCCATGGTAGACTCCAATTACAAGTTCCCTCTGTAAGACAAGGTGACCAGGACCACGACGGACAACGGCAAAAGCTTTGTTAAGGAATTTATGCAGTTTGGTACCGAAGTTGAACTCTTGCCAGACATTTCTGAGGCTGCTGCCGATCTGAACGTGGAGGGCATCGAAGTTGTGAACCTGGACGTGGATCCTGAGGTTGGGGATGTGGACGAAGTTGACTACATTTCTGTTTATGCCATCCTTGACGAGTCTAGCGGCCTGGGCCTAAACCTGCCAGGGCAGATGAAATGCGCACCCCATACCTTCAGCTTGGTAGCCAGCGTGGTCGTCGACAAAGCTCTTGACAGCGCTTCGTTCAAGTCGGGCTTACAGGAAGACCATGTCCAAGGCCCAGCGGCTGTGGAATCTTCAGAACCGCACCACAGTGGTGGCAGACAGCATTCTGGACGCGTTTGAAGAGAAGGTTGGTGGTCCCTTATAGTACCGGATGGAACTCTACCTATGTCTCTATTGTTGTCCTCAACAACCTACTGGAGAAGAATAATGCAGCTGTCCACAGGGATATGACACAGCTGAAGCTGCAGACGTTCACTTATTCTGATGTCGGCTTCCCGACGGAGTACATCGAGGTGATGTCTAATGTTGCCAAGGCCTTGGATAAAATCTAAGGGGAGGACCAGGCCTATCTGGGGAGCCTTCTGCCAACTGAAGCGGCTACCGTCATGAAGTTGAAGGAAGCCAAGTTAAGACACCTCTTGTACTGCAGTCCTCTAGTAGACGCGATACTGGAAGGCATCACGAAAAGGTTTGGGCTCTTCCTAGAAAACCTGAAGTACCAGCTGGCCGCTGCTTTCCACTCCAAGTTTCGTCTGTTCAGGCTGGAGCAGTATAATAACAGTCAGGTCAGCAGAGTAACGAACGCCATGGAGACCGTCGTAGAGATAGCGCTAATGGAGACCAATGAGGAGGGCAGCCGCACCACCAGCAATGAGAATGAGGAAGATGATTTCTTCAGCAACATCACTCGGCTTCGGGAGAGCAGGAACCACAGGTCACTGAAATCCGAGGTGCATAACTTGGAGAAGGCCTAGCTGGAGGACGTCTCGAAAGAGGTCCTGACTGAAGTTGCCTTTCTGGGTGAGCAGGTCTTGATCGACCTGTTCACCAAGTATAACACCGCCATCCCATCTAGTGCTGCAGTTGATCACCTATTCTCTATAGGCAAAGATATTTTGAGAGCCAAGAGAGCCACCCTGTCAGATGGTAACTTTGGGAGACTGATGTTTATGAAGGGAAACCAGCATCACGTCGAGGCGACGGAGAAGGCCCAGCCAGAGCAGTACACGTTGATCATCATCTAACCCTTCCCCACCATCACCGCCTGACAACCGGGGTTAGTGTGTTTACGTCCTCGTAAACTAGCGGTTCGGCAAAAGTTACCGATAAAATAAGTGCCAGGCTTAAGAAACAAGTCCTGGGATCGATTTGTTCAACTAAGACCCTTCAAGGCGGTGCTTCTTATTATTTTGCCATTTTCATTTACTTCTTCATTCTCTCGACTTCCATCGGGTTACGCTTCCAACAATAACTTCATCATTAATGACGGCAAAGCTACTCTAATATTCTTTTCTACTCTAGGTACAAGGCCCGAAATTTTTGGGGAGGGGACCAGTCAATTAGATCGACTCCAGTACGCAACTGGTACTTAATTTATCGATCCCGAAAGGATGAAAGGCAAAGTCAACCTCGGTGGAATTTGAACTCAGAACGTAAAGGCAGACGAAATACTGCTAAGCATTTCGCCCGGCGTGCTAACGTTTCCGCCAGCTCCCCGCCTTTATGACAAAGATTATACTGGTTTCAAATTTTGGCACAGGGCCAGCAAGTTCGAGAAAGCGGATAAACCAACTGCATCGACCCCAGTGCTCAACTGGTACTTATCATATCGACCCCCGAAAGGACGAAAGGCAAAGTCGAACCGCTTAGGCCGAACCGCTAAGTCACGGTGACAACCACAAAGACACACGCACACACACACACACACACACACACACACACACACACACACACACACACACACACACACACACACGCGCACACGCACACATACACACACATACGATGGGCTTCTTTCAGTTTCTGTCTACCAAATTCACTCACAAGGCTTTGGTTGGTTTGAGGCTATAGTAGAAGACATTTGCCTAAGGTTCTACGCAGTGGGACTGAATGCGGAACCATGTGGTTGGTAAGCAAGCTTCTTATTTCTTTATTGCCCACAAGGGGCTAAACATAGAGGCGACAAATAAGGACAGACAAAGGGATTAAGTTGATTACATCGACCCCAGTACGTAACTGCTACTTAATTTATCGACCCAGAAGGGATGAAAGGCCAAGTCGACCTCGGCGGAATTTAAACTCAGAACGTAAAATCAGATGAAATACCGCTAAGCATTTCGCCCGGTGTGCTAACGTTTCTGCCAGCTCACCGCCTGGTAAGATCTACGCATTGTAATATTTTCTGCATGTCTCTTCATTTGCCATATTTATTTCAACCTGAAACAAATCAATTCGATATATATCCCCACACGGCAGTATGACAAGCGAACTTGCTACTCCGTTCTTTGCTAGTTCAGCATTTTGACGGGCCGATGAGACAAAGTCGTTAGAATGTCGGATAGATTGCTTTGCGCTCTGAGTTCAAATACCACCGAGTTCGGGGCTGATAAATAAAATACCAGACCCGAACTGGGGCAATTATCTTCATTCTTTCACTTTTACTGTCTATCCTTCTTTCTGGAAAAAAATTGGTTGTGGTCTGACCTGGAGACAGAAGGGCATCTTCAGGTTTAAAAAATGCTAAAGACATACTGTGGAGGGACCCAGTCAAGATAAATCCCATTTTAACCCCCTTTTATTGCTCTGTCATCAATATATACACCATTAGTAGTTTTACGATTGTATTTGTTCTTCCATTTTTTCAGATATTGTTGATCTTTTATATTTTTTCTCAAAGATATTTCAAATTATTTTAATTTCACTTGATTAAATGTGTGAATTATCGTATATTATTCTCTAGTTTTCTTGCTAAAACAGCTAACTTTCTTTTTAAATATTCAATAGACACTTGATTTTCGAGCAATTTCAAATATCATCATTTGAATTTAAAAATTTAAAAATTAATACCATATATATATATATATATATATATATATATATGTGTGTGTGTGTGTGTGTGTGTGTGTGTGTGTGTACACATACACACACATATGGATTTAGAAAATCATGTGGTTATCACAGTAAGCTTCCCATTCGGAGTCGGCTATCAGTCTACGCAGTAATCAATTACTGTGTAATGTAATATGTCCATGCAACTGAAAATCCAAGAAACCTAAGCGATATTTTTTTTTCCGCGAGGAGAAAATAAAACATAAGATCAGGAGGCGCAAAAGGTGAAGGCAAATTCATTACTTCACGATTTCCATATGATCACGTGCGGTTACAGCCGTTTCGTAACGTTCTTCATAAAGTATTGTTAATTGCAGTATACAAAATTATACGTGCTTGATTGTATCAATATGCATGCTCAACATTATACAGTACAATTGTATATTCAGAAATTAATGCAAATGAAGGTAGTTAGCTCATTAGATCACCGGAACATTATGGTTAACCATAATGAAATTGATAATAATACCATATGAAGAAGGTTATGAACGGGATGTAGTCATGTGGAAATCATATGGAGAAATAAATCTGTTTCCATTTCTCACACTCACTTTCTGACATTATCATATATATAGATATACATACAATGTCGTGATTAATAATAAATTCTGGTATATTCCATGTTCCATCTTTCATTTGCCACACACACACACACACACACACATAGTAATAATAACAATAATCCTTGGATGGAAATTATAAACGTTTGATGTAACGCTACGCGCGTTTCCAGAAATGAAATGTCTCTTAAGGGCACAGCCTGTATAGCTGGGATGGTTACAGTTTAGTCTTTAGTACCCGTGGACATCGGGTAGGTCATCTTGATGCATTCATTTCTTCAGGTGAACATCAATAGATCATTACCAGAGCGATGTTTATCCCTTTTGAATACGGACTGTGATCTTAAGAAACGTGTGATTTGTGGAAACGCGCATAGCGATGAATTAAATATTTATGAATTCCATTCTACCGTTCCTTTTTCTTTCTTCTGTTTTAACTGTTTTACACTCTTTTCGTTTCTGTTTTCATTTTTTTATTTATAGTCAAATTCCTTGCTTTTATACATTTGCTTGTGCGATAGAACAGACATAAGAAACAGAAAAACGGTGACAGAATGAATCAACTGTTTCGAGTAAATCACTAAATTGATCACCTTGTGTTGCGTACTATTTCTCTCATTTGTACATCTGCACGCATGCCCACATACATATAGACATACATACCTCTTCCATATACACATGTATGTGTGCATGTGTGTGTATGTATGTGAGGCTGGCAGAATCAGTAGAGCACCGGTTAAAATGTTTTGTGGTGGCTTTTACGTTCTAAGTCGAAGTATGACATGACATAAGCACTTGTCGATAACAGAACCAATAATATCCTGACTGTGTCGTTCCAACATGGTCACACTACATAAAGCGTAGTGTTGATGATATCGTCCCCTGATTCGTGACAGATTTGAACTCAGAATGTATGATGTCACCCCGTCCACATATATATATAAACACATATATTTATAAGCCTACATGCATACACACATATACACCCATTTATACATGTACGCATGTATATATACATAAACCTCAATAAACTTGCAAATACATGAAAATGTTAGATCAGAGATATTTACTAAATACCTTCACTTCAGCAAGTACCAGTCAAAATACTGAAAATCATGCATTCACTCCCATTCATTGGGTCTAAACTTAATCATTTTTTTACCAATAACAATCACTCATCCTTACTAGTAGATATCACTGATCTCAATATATTTCCTTTAATAACAAATTCATTAACATTTTCAACATTTTATCTTTCCATGCTTATATAGCAGAGTGGTTAAATGCTTAGTTATTCATCAGAAGCATTCACATTGTCTTATATATCCCCTCAGCTTTAATCCATTAAAGCTTCCCAAGATATTTACCGTTCCATAATGTTGTCCACATAGACTTCCTTAATTTGTCTCTTTCCTTTTTTTTCTTCTTCCCCTGAGCATGTTATATTCATGTCCTTCATCTTTCATCCATTTAAAAGTTTTAAAATTTCTTCTGACCTTTCAAAGAAAACAATCCACTTGTAAGAATGTCAAAATGGAATAAGTCATGCTCCTCAATTTTTAACTTGAAATGCGTTTCCAGAAACTCCATTTACTAAGAAAAAATATCTAAAAAATATTTCAGTCACAGGTTGATGCTTGTCGGACGATTTCTTAGCATTTTCTGGGCATGAAACTTAACGCAATGACCATGAATCGTCTTTATCGTATAATATATTATTCTACTACTGCATCGGTTATTGTTTGAACTACTTACCGTATTCTTGTTTATTTAAACACCCAATATACATACACACACACATACATACATACATACATACATACATACATACATACATACATACATACATACATACATACATATATACATACATATATATATATATATATATATATATATATATATATATATATATATATATATATATATATATATATATATATATATATATATATATATAATATATATATATATATATATATATATACATACATATATATATATATATATATGTATATGTATATATATATATATATATATATATATATATATATATATATATATATATATATATATATATATATATATAGATATAGATATGCATGTGTATATATATGGTTATATGCAAATGGATACGCTTAATTACGTATGAATGCACACTCTCCCGCTCTCACCCCCAAAATTATTTGGGTTTTCTTCTGCCATTTTCTTCTTTGCATTTCGAGTTTCGGCTAATCTTTTTAAAAACCTCGTTTGCATTATTATTATTATTATTATTATTATTATTGTTATTGTTGTTATTTTTGTTGTTGTTCTTGTTCTTGTTGTTGATGATGTTGTAGTTGTTAATTTTTACTTGTTTGCTGTTATATTTGCTCAGTTTGTGCTGTGTTTTATTTTTCTTTATAGGTTTTTGGTATTTAAAAAAAGAAAAAAAGATTCTTTCATTGAATCGATTCCATTGAGTTTTTCATGGCAAAGTTCGTTTGTGGCGTAAGAGTTTTATTCTTTTCTTTAGAGAACGAGCACCTTTTCAATTTTCCAAACCACCGACCGAGTGCTGTCATTGGTCGGTCGTATGGTTCTAGTGAGTGCATCCACAGGGGCAAAAAGTCCCAGGTTCTCAGTTTTTCGGGTAGATAGCTAGGTAACTTTTTCTGAAGTATGTTCATGATAATCACGATTATAAGGAGCAAACCGATCGGACCAAAAACACCAACCCAAGCAGGCCAGCCACCCAAGGACACGACAAACACAAGACCGGGTAACAACAAGAACATAGTGATGAGGTACACAATGGCAAACCAACGATATTTTGCTGTTGTATTGCCGAGAGTTTTGCTCAGACCAATGGGAATTTTCCTCAAGTATGGAATCGGATACCAAATGATGATGCCGCTTACGTTAAAGAACAGATGACAGAACGCAATTCGCAGGGCCAGTTTTAGGCTTTCACCGGATGATGTCATGGCAGCCATAACAGCAGTGAACGTCGTTCCTATGTTTGCTCCTAGCGTGAGAGGATACATGCGTTTCAAAGAAATCACACCAACGCCAACGAGCGGGGTGAGTGTGGAGGTGAATATGGAACTACTTTGCACCAGAAACGTCAATGCTGTACCGACAAGAATCGCCAGATAACCAGTTAGAAAACCAAACGGACTGGGTAGTTTGGCGTTGACCATTTTCTTTATAATTTTCGCCGTGTTGCCTTTCATTACAGTATGGAGGATTTTTACAATTGATATTAAGCAGAAACACAAGACGACCAACGAAATTACAAGCAGGATCACACCAATTAAGGTGTCGTTGAGGGAAGTGTTTGCAAATACGTGGTTACCTGCAAAATAGACAAATGAATAAATTAATTAAATAGATAAATAAATAAATAAATGAATAAATAAATAATTGCAACTTATATTTGTTGAGACTGTGGCTGACAATGTGCACTTGATACTGATGAAGCTCAACAAAGCAGAAATGCATGGATAACATTCTAACCACGGCTACTAGATTATTTTTGTCTGCTATTGATATATTTTGTGTTTTTATGGTTTTGATCGGCCCGGGGCTGTAGTAGAAGACACTCGTCCAAAGTGCCACGCAGTGGGACTGAACCTGGAACTATGTGGTTGTGAAGCAAGCTTCTTAATACACAATCACACCTGCGCCTGTAATATATATACATATATACATATACATATATGCATACATACATACATACATACATACATACATACATACATACACACACACACACACATATATATATATATATATATATATATATACACACAAACAGATGTGAGCTGGTATGCCCGGAAATTGCATACCTGAGAGAAAATTTACATGATTTTACAAGCCATGAGCATATAAGTCGTTGGACTGGCGAGCTGACTGGCCTTCAACCCAGACGGGCAGGTGGTAGTGGTAAGCCATCACTTCTAAATGGGATTGAGGGTGAGTTATCTCGCCTGTCCATGGCTCTAAGGTGTTTTAACACTGGTGATATGAGAGTTTATATATTCCGCTACGCCATTGCAGCCACCGGAAAATACACAAAGCATATACATTAGTATATGTATTTAGCAATATTTATTATACTAGAGTTGCTTTTACCTCATATGTAGTAAAAACATACATACATGCATACATACACACACACACACACACACACATATGTGTGTGTGTGTGTGTGTATGAGTGAGTGTGTGTGTGTAAGCATATGGTGGTGGTGGTGGTGGTTGTGGTGGTGGAGATGACGATGATGACCATAATAATAGTGGTTAGTGTTGATGATGACGACGACGACGATGATGATGATGGTGATGATGATGATGATAGTTATGCTGCTGGAGCTGCTGCTGCTGCTGCTGGGGATGATGGTGGTGGTGGTGGTGGTAGTGATGGTGGTGGTGGTGGTGGTGGTGGTGGTGGTGGTCATGATGATGATGATGATGATGGTGACGGCAACAATGACAGCGGGGACGATGACGACGATGATGGCTGCGATAATCAAAGCGGTGACAGTTGTTGACAATACTTATGTCGAATGACACGACAATGACATTAAAACATCAAATTGCTTTCTTTTCCCTTACATTTCTTCCAGTCTTTCGTGAGGTTTCCTAGAATTTCTTGCTCTGTACTTGTTAAATTGACATCAGGCTGTGTATTTATTGAACATTCACGTATTGACAAGTTATGAGCCTCTAGCAATTGGGATGAATCTGGAATAGTAACGAATACATATATATTTAAACATACTTGTAGACTACATACAAGGGGACAATTACCCCTGTTTAAGGACAACTGCATATTATATATAGTGAAATATATCTGTTTTGTTGTGTCTAGGGAGGGTCATTACGCCAATATTAATAACACACGCACTGGTTCAGATCCATTCCTTCATTATTAGTCAATTGGTTAAATATTCAACTAATTAACCATTCGATCGTTTGTTTAACGTTTTTTTGCCATATTTCTTTTGCTGCCATTTGCACCTTTCTCACTGACTTCTCTCCCAGTTCGTTACGGGATTAACTGCTAATTACCAATAAGTTAAACAAACAACTGATTAGTTAGTTGGATATTTAATCAATTGATTAATAATAAAAGAGTGGAATTGAACCAGTGCGTGCGTAATTAATATTAGCGTAATGATCCTCCATAGACGTAACAAAATTTGTTTCAACACACGAATTCACATAAAGAATCTTGCAAACCAGATAGAAAAAAAAAATAAGTAGGAACATGTATGTGCATTAAATATATTTAACTCTTTAGTGCAGTAATCCATCGCCATATCGCGGTTCACCTTTCGCGGTTTATTATTTAAGCTCACGTCGATTCCTCCGTGGTGTTGTTTTGCATTTATAATTAAATAAATATATACAAACTATAAAAATAATAATAATAAAATATATATACAGTACAGTACTGTTTGTTCTTCGCGGATTTTCACATATCGCGGGGAATTTTGGAACGTAACACCCGCGATAGTCGAGGAATTACTGTCCAAATAATCTACCTCTTTTATGTTCGAACTGGCCCTATCCAGCTTCTTACACCTACTCTACAATGTTATTATAAAATTAAACAATTGCAACATTGGAATCTCAAAGCTACGAGATTATGCATAATTATTTCAAAACAATGTGAATAAACAAGCGTTTTATTTGATAGAGAAATCTGAATACAAAACGGTTATTATATATATATTTAAGTATGTATGCATATTATATACATACATACATACATACATACACACACACACACACACACACACATACATATATATATATATATATATATATATATATATATATATATATATATATATATATATATATATATATATATATATATGTATATATACAGGGCACAGAAAGTGTGTCAATAGCCAACTGGAGGAGGTGTCTTCCTGGGGCTACAAGCTACAGTAGCATCCACCCTTAAGGGTTAGCCGCATTTAAGTGGCAAATATACTTCACGGTGTCGTGCAGTTACTGTTTACACCTCGCACAGAAATTTATTATATATATATATATACGTATATATATATATGTGTGTGTGTGTGTGTGTGTGTGTGTGTGTGTTTCGTGGTACTCCGTCAGTTACGACGACGAGGTTTCCAGTTGATCCGATCAACGGAACAGCCTGCTCGTGAAATTAACTTGCAAGTGGCTGAGCACTCCACAGACACGTGTACCCTTAACGTAGTTCTCGGGGAAATTCAGCGGGACACAGAGTGTGACAAGGCTGGTTCTTTGAAAATACAGGTACAGTTGAAACAGGAATAAAGAGTGAAACTTGTGGTGAAAGAGTACAGCAGGGTTCGCCACCATCCCTTGCCGGAGCCTCGTGGAGATTTAGGTGTTTCCGCTCAATAAACACTCACAACGCCCAATCTGGGAATCGAAACCACGATCTTACAACCGCGAGTCCGCTGCCCTAACCAGTGACCCATTGCGCCTCCACTATGTTACATATATTTGAAGAAGCAAGAATATTAGATATATTTCAACCACTAAGTTATGGGGACGTAACTGGTACTTAATTTATCGACCCCGAAAGGATGAAAGGCAAAGTCGACCACGGTGGTGTTTGAACTCAGAACGTAACGGCAGACGAAATGCCGCTAAGCATTTCGCCCGGCGTGCTAACGGTTCTGCCATCTCGCCGCCTTCTTTACATCCTGAGTTCAAATCCTTATAAGGTCAACTTTGCCTTTCATCCTTTCGGAGTCAATAAAATAAATACCCGCTGAATACTGGGGTCGATGTAATCGACTAGTTCCCTCCTACCAAACATTTCAGGCCCTGTGCTTATTGGAGAAATGGTTATTTGGTGTGTGAAAGGCGGTGAGCAGGCAGAATCGTGAAGACGCTGGGTTAGACGCTTAGCGGCACTTCCTCCATCTTTATGTTCTAAGTTCAAATTCAGACGAAGTCGACTTTGCCTTTCATCCTTTCAAGGTCGATGCAATAAGCCCCAGCTAAGCATTGGGATGAATATAATCACCAAAAATTTCAGCCCCTCTGCCGATAGCTGAAAGGTTTAATCCAGCATAAAGAAAGAAACAAAGAAAAAAAAAAAAGAAGTGTATTTCAGCATCACCGATTATAGATCCATCAGAGTTTTGGATATGGAATTAATTGCAGTTTCTGATGAGGTATAATCATAAAACTATTTACATTAAAGAATGATAAATTAAAAGCCAAATACTTACCGGAAAAGAAAAAACCCTGGGTTCCATTAACCGGAAGTGTCTTCTCACACCATCTTTTTACTAGACTTTCCACATCTTCGCCATTTGCAATTTTCTTTAAACACTCCGAATCCAACTACAAAGGAATCGAGAAATCATTGAATAAACTCCGAGTACTTTTCCGTAGATGTTAAATTACAAAGGTTCAAAATAAAAACCAAAAATGACATCAGTATAACCGTCCTAGGAGGGTCTGGAAAGGCCTATAAACACTGTCCTTTCTTTTACACCCAGCGAATGAAAGAAGTCATATATTTCACCATCGACCCTCGACCAGTCTAAATTCCAAAAAAAAAAAAAAAAAAAAAAAAAAAAATCAAAGTTTCCTCCTGAGCCACAAGCTCATAAGATCGGTTTCCTAGAATCTATGGTGTATATATTTCCGCTTCTGGACAGGCCACCTGACAGGCGGCTGTGTAGTCTGAACCAACACGAAACAATGTTTTGCTCAAGAACACAACGCCTCACTCGGTCCAGGAATTGAAACCACAATCTTACGATCATGACTCCAACACTCCAACCATAATAAAGCCACACGCCTCCACTGGCCTTTAGCCTAAAAGTTCGCTATCGATCCACGATCGCTTTTCTGTTTAATACTTTCCTATAACTATTAGCGACAGAAGAAGTATTAGTGCTAAAAGGTAATATTTATCTCCACTTAAACGTGGATGTTGTGTGCTGGAACATAAAATACTGCGATAGCTTTCATGCGAGAACCCCTCATATGGACTTTTGGTGCATATAAGCATTCTTGTTTATATCACTAGCGGTAGACAACTTGCCGACATGTCTCCCGCTAGCGATATAAATAAGGGTGCTTATATGCACCGCAAGTCCACGTGAGAGGTTCTTTCATGATAATTATCGCAGTATTCTAAGTATGAATATATCTTACTGTCCTATAGATCTAGAGTAGTGTTGCGCGGCACACTGATGGGCCACGAGACGATGCTAGGTGTTCTACAGTGTGGCCTGAATATAATTTTTGCCCCTATAAGTTTCGTTATATTTTTAGTTCAGGTGTACCGCCGAATTTTGAAAAGAATATAAGTGTGCCGCATGTGAAAAAAGGTTGCGGAGCACTGGTATTGAGCCAACCTCGAGTAAAATATTCCGCTATCAAATCTTTTATGTCGCATATCAGAACGTCTAAAAGAATGAAAGAATGAGTGTGTGTGTGTGTGTGTGTGTGTGTGTGGATGACGAAGCTGGGTGAGAAGATAGATATGTGGGTGGCTGAGTGACTGGGTAGCTACACTCACTCAACCATGCGACCACCCAACCTGGTTGTGTGAATGGGTAGGTGAGTGATTGGGCCGAGTGAGTGAATGATTGAGTGGAAGAATATATGGCTGTATGACAGATGACTAGTTAGGTGGACAGGTACATAGGTGAATGAAAGAATGTGTGAGTGGATGGGTGGAGGGGGGAGAGTGGAATTGTCGCTCAGCGGGACGGAGTGGGGGTGGTTAGATATGTTCGTTGGTGTTTAACAACGATGATGATAATGATGACAACGATGGTGATGATGTTGACAACGACGACGATGATGATGACAACAATGACGATGATGACGGTGTCGACGACGACGACGACGACGACGATGAAAACAACAGCGACAAAGACGACGATGATGACGAAAACGACAACAATGATGACGACAACAATGATGACGATGTTGACGACGATGACTACGAGAAATGGGAAGTGAGTATTATTGTTTTTTTCTGAAGAATGATCTTACCTCTACGATAAGATCAGTGAACGGCCGAGTGATCACCTGCAGCAGTTCAATACGATCGAATTTCGTGTTACCTGAGATGCCATCCATAATGGCACCTGTAAGTCGGTAGAGGTAACCGCTAGCAGCCTCCAACGGCAACAAGATTAGCACCGTTAACCAGTTAAACATATCCAAGATGGTGGCGGCGGCGAAAGCTCGGCGAAACTCGTTCCGATCGCCTGCTTGAGCTAAAGAAACGATGGTGTTTGTAATTGAGGTACCGATATTGGCGCCCATCACTAGTGGAATCGTTGCTTTGACGCTGATAACTGGAAATATAAAGTAAAATCTATAATTAAAACAATCAGATCGAAACATCGTACAAATGTAAATACTGGTTGCAAATTTTGGCACAAGGCCAGCAATTTCTGGGGAGGGTGCAAGTCGATTACATTGACCCAGTAGTCAACTGGTACTTATTTTATCGACCCAGAAACGATAAAAGGCAAAACTGACCTGGGCAGAATTTGAACTCAGAACGTAAAGACGGACCAAATACCGTACTAACGGTTCTGCCAGCTCGTCACCTTCGTATAATTGTAAATGCTAATAAAAGTTAACAGTATCGTTACAGTGTGGGAGAAAACGCCTACAATAAATAATAATAACGGCCATAGTGCCGGATGCATCCAAAATCTGAAGAAATACAAAATGGAACACGCGTTGAGTCTATATAACAGTCAGCGTCACTCGACGCTGTGCCGCCGCCCCCATTTACAATGCTTGGAATTTGGTTCGATCCAGACTCTCAGCTGAATATGAACGTGAAGCTACGAGCAGAAGGATCGTTCTCGCAGTGGTGGCGAAAGCATACGGCAAAGACCCCCACTGGTCATGAATGACCATGAGATTGTATCTAGAAAGTTCCCCTCAGAGGCACAAGTCCAGGCAAAGTTGTTTGTGGAAGACCAGCCAACAAGCAGCCATGCGTACTAACCTCCCCTCTCCACGCCACCGATGTTATCCAAGGGAAAGGCAAAGGGGGCCGATACAGTTTGTCACCAGTGACATCAGAACTCATTTCTACAGCTGAGTGAATTGGAGCAACGTGAAATAAAGTGTCTTGCCCAAGAACACAATACATCGCCCGGCCCGGGAATCAAATTCACAACCTCATGATTGTAAGCCAGACACTCTAATCACTGATTCTTACTCCTTCACTGGCGAATGCATACAAAGCCTCTTTGATTTATTATTGTCTGATCGTCATGTCTTACCTCAGTTTTTATCTAGCCAGATTGGAAAGTTTTCTGTTTTGTTTAATATGGAAGGGACACGTTCTATTTGCCAGAAGATACATTCCCTGCGATTACCCTTTGCGTAGTGGAGGTTGTGTCTGATGGCGCGCATGCACCGATACTGCGGCATTTGAAGGTTGAATTTTGTCAGGCTTCTCTTCCTGTAGCTCGTCTGTATGTCCGAGCTGTTATTCTAAATGAAACGAAAATCCAAATAAAATGGAACTGGAATCAGAAATATCCTCAGGCGCTCTTTGCTCTTCTACCCATCAGGTGAGTAAAGCTTGGACACGATGGGTCCGTCGCTCTGTACTTAACTGGGACTGACATATCTCATAGCATGGACACGGAGTCCGTAGATTTAATTAATATTGAACTGGTAATGCTAATTTTTAGCATGACCAAATTCTATTGCCAGACCATCCAGTCCAGAAGACTTGCTTACTTTATCGCTTTTGACAGTCCATCAAAGGTGACAGCAGCATCGATCCAAGATATTCATCCGCATCCATCAACAGCACATTGTTTCTCATGAGAACGGACGTGGCTGACAAGACCCGTACGAGATGAAAAGATCCTGTAGCACTGTGAGCACTGAAAGTGTCCCCAAACAACAGTTGTAGAGATTTGAAGCCCTTCCCTCACAAGATAATCCATTAAAATAATCTTACCGTAGTCGTTTTTAATACCAGCTTCTGGCTGGTGAGGATGGAACCACAATTCACCTACTTTCAATCCAGATTTCCTACCAGCCCTCGCCCCTCCACTTAGTCTATCTTTTCTGCATCGTCTTTTAAGTCTTCTTAACCTTCTTTCAGTCCCATCTTACTACAATGCCTTCAAGATGATTGACACTTACGTCCACTTTACCATACATTCGACACTTATTAACTCGGTGGCTTCTGTCAATTTTTGTTTTAACAAGGTTAGTTCTAATCGCTTGTTCTTGTGCAGTCATGATAAGGGTCGCGATTTCTGTTTACAGTTTTACAACTATCTCTCAGTCAAACTCATAACTCCTCTCCTCCTATGTCCTCTCTTTACCTGACAAACTGCCTATGTAACACTTTTTTCCCCGTCCTGTTTTCAATCGTTTCCCTTCTTTTGTTTGTAATCCTTTATTCTAAGTGCTTAACATTGATCTCCCTGGTTGTAGTTATAAAGTCTCATCACTTCTCCTAATGCACTTCTCTACCTTTATAATTGCTAAGTACATTGAGACGGTACACAGTACATTACGTGACCCCTTCAATTTCACACTTTTCTCGAGTTCCTAAACCACCGATTCCTTAATTTTCTCGGGCTATTAACGCACCAAATTTTTAATGCATCTGTTCTCTACGTAGCCAGTGCCGCCCCAAAGGCATGTCGAAGAGAGCGTTAGGCTTTGGGAGGAGGTGAAGTGGCGGTAAGATAACACAATTAACATACTAAATTTTGCCTATAGTAGTTATTATATTATACAATGCATATATATATATATATATATATATATATATATATATATATATATATATATATATATATATATATATATATATGTATATGTATATACATACACACACACACACACACACACACACACACACATATATATGCATGCACACACATATACATACATATTCACACACACACACACACACACATACATGCATTGTGTGTGTGTGATAGAGATAAGCAACAAACAAGATGGTACAGTTCTATATTTAAGAGATGAGTAATTATGTACATTATTTGCATTATTTACATTTGACGGATATTTGTATGGCCTAGTGGTTAGAGTGTTACTTCCAGCTGGATTGTGGGTTCAATTCCCGGGCTGGGCAGCTCATAGTTCACCTTGCTCTGTGATCATTTTGGCATCTTGTGCACCTGTCCAGGTAAAAAGCAACATTGATTTGATGGAGGGAATGAGCTAATGTTGTACCACAAAGCTGTCATCATTATAAACAAAAGATTTGTGTAGGTTGTTGAGCAAGAACTGAACACATTATTTACATTATTTACATTTGACGGATATTTGTCCTCATCTTGTTTGTTGTTAACACAACATTTCGGCTGATATAGCCTCCAGCCTTCTTCAGGTGTCTTGGGGAAATTTCAAACCTGGGTTCTCATTTCTAAGGTATTTTTCGATATTGTTATTATTATTATTATTATTATTATTATTATTATTATTATTATTATTATTATTCAGGTCACTGGAATCTTGGGGTTAATAGCCCGCGCTCTTAACCACTACGCTATATGCCCACGGGTTTATCAGCCGAAACGTTGTGTTAACAAACAAGATGAGGACAAATATCCGTCAAATGTAAATAATGTAAATAATGTACATAATAAACAAGATCGTATTTCGGATAATTCATTAAGTACCTATCGATAATAAATAATCGATCAGTTACAAATCATACCCCCCCCCCCCCCGTAATTTACTGAGTCGACAAAACAGGATTGTACAATAAATACCAAACTTAAAACTAAACACTGGAGCGGGGTGGAGTCGACACATTCGACCAAATCCTTCAGTGTGGTGCTCCAGCATGGCCGCAGTTCAATAACTAAAGCAAATAATAACATAGTTGGCGAATTGGCAGAGGCGTAGGAATGTTTGCTTGAATACCTTGTGGTGTTTGTTTCTATTCTCTACACTCTGAGTTCAAATCCCACCGAAGCCAACTTTGCACTTTCATGCTTTTGAGATATTTTAAAACTGTACCAATCCAGAACATTGAGTTAGCGGAACCGGAAGAACGTCTGACCATGTGTCTTGTGGTAATTGCTCCAGATCTTTACGTTCTGAGTTCAAATCACGCCATGGTTTTTGTGGGTCATAGACTTAATCCGTTTTTATTGTACATATATGTACGTGTATCTCTGTCAGTCTGTCTCTCTCTCGATATATATATAGTGTATATATATACATGTATATATATATATATATACACTATATATTATATATATATATATAAATTTATGAAACTAAATTTTTATATAAATTCTGCATACACTAACGGATTTCCACATGTATATCCAGTAAGAGGAGAAACCCCGCTGTATGATGGCCTATGGTAGCCGATAACCGTATAGGAGCTTTGAAGTGTATACTATGAAGTTATTAACCAGATGGTAATATATATATACATATATCTATATACGCACACACACATATGTATGTAAATGTGTGTGTGTATAGATATATATATAGTGTGTGTGTTTGTGGTGTTGTTGGTGTTGGAATTGGTCGGTGGTGGTGGTGGTGGTGGTGGGCTGGGGGGCGTTGAATATGAATTTATAAAAAGAAAAAAATTGTTATTGAAAGTTACCTACTTTTTGATGCCACCATGGATACCATGATCGACGTGGAAGTAGATGAGCTTTGTACCAATACTGTGAATAACACACCGATCATTAATCCGGCAACTGGATTCGATACCATTTCACTTTGACTGATCGCTTTTCCGGCACCTTTTCCTGTAAAACAAATGGAGAAGATAGCAATAATTACTACGGAACTGTTAGAAATAACTGCCAAAGTGACAATATCCCTCTCTCTACATTTTTTTCGTGTTGCACTTTATGACGAATGTAAAAATTTCGAAACGTCAATTAAACTTATGAAATCATCTTACGAATACTTTGAATGTATATAAACTTGACATACCTCCTATTAAACGGAATGCTGAGCTGAGAAAATCTAGGGAACAAACGAAGAGATAGAAGAAACAAGTAAGGAGAATGACTTTGCCGATGGCGGTGAAGATTCGCAAACATTTCTTCTTGGAATCGAGTTCTGTAAATAGAGAAAAATCATTTGTTAACAGAGAGAAATATGTGTCTATGCTTGCAATGGAGGTGCGTATCTGTGTGTGTGTGTGTGTGTGTGTGCGTATGTATGTATGTATGTATGTATTATGTATGTATGTACACACACACACAACTTATATATACACACAGATATACACACATACACAGACACACATACACATACACAAACGTATACACACACTCAAACATACACACATACACACACATGTACACACACATACACGCACAGAAATACACATACACTCAAACATACACACAAACATACACACACATACATATACACACACATGCACACATATATACACATACACAAACAAATATGCACACACGCATAGACATATACACATATGCATGCGCACAAATATACACATACACACAAACACAAATATACAAACATACACACACACAAATATACGCACACATACACCCACACACAAATACACACACATATACATACACATACACCCACACACAAATACACACACACACACACACACACACACACACACACACACACATACTGCACATCTCCACCGACTAAATTCACTAACGAGGTATTGGTCGGTATGGGTTTGTAGTAGAACAATTTTCGCTAAAATAAAAAACCTGTTTTGCAGTTTCTTAATATCCGTTGCGTACATTTACTTTGGCCGAACTCCACCCCTGTATCAAGTGACAACGTTATCAAGCCCAACTATTTCTAAACATTGTATGCATAAGCGCAGGCGTGGCTGTGTGGTAAGAAGCTTGCTTCCTAACTCCACATGATTCCGGGTTCAGTCCCACTGCGAGGCACCTTGGGCAAGTGTCTTCTACTAAAGCCAAGGACCGACCAAAGCTTTGTGAGTGGATTTGCTAGACGGAAACTGAAAGAAGCTCGTCATATATATATATATATATATATATATATATATATATATATATATATATATATATATATATATATATATATATATATATATATATATATATATATATATGTACGTATGTATGTGTGTATAGATAGATAGATGTCCCTGTATATTTATATATATATGTATATTTTCATGTGTGTGTGCGTGATCAATTAGACTCTCATGGGGCCAGTGATGAGGCTCTGCGCCTGCGAGACTTATATCGTGAAATCAGCAAAAAAGAGTAAAGAGTTCAGTGAACTTGCCGTGAGGAGTGGAAAATTCAACGTTTCGGATACAGTTCTTCTTCAGAAAAAATTGAAGGGAGAAAAGTTAATGAGAGTTTTACGTCCTCAAAGTTAAGAAAACTGGACTAGATGCAACTGATATGAAACGCAAACTCACGTAGACATATATATATATATATATATATATATATAATATTATGGCCGGGGTATATGTGTGTGTGTATGTGCGCGCGCGCACGCGTAAATATCCAAGAAAGCAGAAGATCGTCATTATCTCGAATATAAAACAAACTGTTATATCAGTACAAGATTTCAGTGTGGAGAATCAACGGTTCAGATCATATATTTTTCGTCTGATGTTTATTCCAAGAAATATCCTCAGGTTGTAACAGAATGCTGTAAACTGACCTATATCGAACGCATTAAATATTCGTCCGATCGCCATATTGATTTCTCCTCCACTTTGTTTGTAGTTTCGTCGTGTGCCATCTCGCTTATATGCACTACACTGTCTGTACTATATGTCTGTGTGTCCCGCTCTCTCTTTCTGTAGTATACATGCACGCACTCGCACCCACATACGCGTATGTATGTATATATATTTGTGTATATATATATATATATATATATATATGTATATATATATATATATATATGGCTGTGTGATAAGTAGCTTGCTTACCAATCACATGGTTCCGGGTTCATTCCCACTGCGTGGCACATTGGGCAAGTGTCTTCTACTATAGCCTCGGAACGACCAAAGCCTTGTGAGTGGATTTGGTAGACGGAAACTGAAAGAAGCCTGTCGTATATATGTATATATATATATATATGTATGTGTGTGTATATGTTTGTGAGTCTGTGTTTGTCCCCCCAACATCGCTTGACAACCGATGCTGGTGTGTTTACGTCCCCGTAACTTAGCGGTTCGGCAAAAGAGTTCGATAGAATAAGATTACTAGGCTTCCAAACAATAAGTCCTGGGGTCGATTTGCTCGACTAAAAGGCGGTGCTCCAGCATGGCCGCAGTCAAATGACTGAAACAAGTAAAAGAGTAAAAGAGAGTATATATATATATATATATATATATATATATATATATGCCTAAAACCCCACCTCACCTCACACAAACATGTGTATATAAAATGAGATTCGGGATCAGTGTGTGGGGCTCACCTTTATGTTGACTCTATCTTGTTTACTTTGGCGATTTTTAATGGAATACTTTATAAAGAAACACGGAGTCCAGCTCAACGTATTTTTGTGATGTATAGAAGGAAGGAACGAAGGAAGGATGGAAGGATAGAAGGAAGGAAGGAAGGAAGAAAGGAAGAAAGAAAGGAAGAAAGGAAGGAAGGAAGGAAGGAAGGAAGGAAGAAAGGAAGGAAGAAAGGAAGGAAATCCAAATTTCTTCTCACCTGACCATTTTGGAGAATCGTCAACTAAGTCGGGTGTGTTCCAGGGATCATCTTCCACTCTTGTGTCTTCCACAGAGTCTCGGTGGTTTTCATTGTTTCCGATATGACTGTTGGTGGTGTGGTTGTTCTCCACGACAGCCGGATGGCTGTGTGTCACGTTATTGGAATCACGTAATAGCTTGAAACGTCCCTAAAGAAAGAAAGCACAATAAATAAATAAATAAATAAATAACAGACGAATAAATAAATAAATAACAGACGAATGAAATTAGTGGTTGTGCTAGTAGTGGCGTTGGTGGTGATGGTGTTGGAGGTGGTGGTAGTGGTTCCATTCATGTACTCTTAGGATCAATAACAATACTGAGAGCAGCGCTGGATTAACCATCAAGCAAAATAATCACATGCTTAGGGCACCAAAGGAGGGGGGGCACCACAGAAATGGTAAATGGTTTACGGCACAAAAGAAATCACTTTAAACTTTGCTAAAATAATATTCGGGATGCCTTTATCTCTACTAAGTATAGATGCAGATGTGTTACCTAAGATTAATTTTGAGGATCTGATCAAAGATTTTGCAATTGAAAAAAGTAGGAGGAAACTTTTCAAATATAAATAAAGTGGAAGTATACAAAAATAAACTTTATTATCCCTCTGACTGTTTTGTTTCGTTTAGAAAAATAAGAATTGATTTTATCGTTTGTTATTGTTTATATTTTAAGAATTACATAATCTTTTATGGGAGCACCAAAATCTTTTAAGTGCTTAGGGCTTCAATGGGTCTTAATCCGGCCCTGCCCGAGAGGATAAATGACAAAGTCGAGCTCGGTGGAATTTGAACTCAGAACATAAAGAGTCGAAAGAAATGCCGTATTAATTGCTATTACGGCAGAGAGCTGGCAGAATCGTTAGCACGTGGGACAAATGCTTAGCTGCATTTCGTCCGTCTTTGCGTTCTGAGTTCAAATTTCGCCGAGGTCGACTTTGCCTTTCATCCTTTAGGGGGTCGATAAATTAAGTACCAGTTGCGTACTAGGTTCGATCTAATCGACTGGCCTCCTTCCCCAAAATTTCAGGCCTTGTGATTATATTAGAAAGGTTATTACTGTTGTTGTTGTTGTTTTGCTTGAGATTAGCTTTGATTAAACCACCGTTAACTGAAACACACACACACACACACACATACACACACACACACACACACACACACACACACACACACACACACACACACACACACACACACACACACACACACACACACAAAAGATGAATGAATTTTACTGGGTGCTAAAGATGTTGTTACAATCTAAGTAGCAACTGGTTGATAAAGAAGTCAAAGGGTGAAGTCCAGGTTTAAAGGTGAAGTGAAAACAATTATATACCGTGAGTTTTTGAATAGGGACGGCTTGGTGAATAGGGTCATAAAAAACAAAAAACAAAATAAACATTAAAAGTATCAGCATAGACGCAAGCGTGGGTGTGAGGTAAGAAGCTTGCCTCCCAGCCACATGGCTCTGGGTTCAGTCCCACTGCGTAGCACATTACGCAGGTGACTCCTGCTGTAGACTCGGGTCGACCACCAAAGCCTTGTGATTGGATTTGGTAGACGGAAACTAAAAGAAGCCCGTCCTATATATGTGTGTGTGTGTTTGTGTGAGTATGTGCGTGTGAATGTGTGTGTGTGTTTGTGTGAGTATGTGCGTGTGAATGTGTGTGTGTGTGTGCGTGTGTTCCTGCGTGTGTTTGTTCCCCATCCCTTGTTAACCGGTGTTGGTGCGTTTCCATTTCCGTAACTTAGTGGTTCGCCAAAAGATATCGAGAGAATAAGTACCAGGTTTTTTAAAACGAAAATAGTCGATTCGCTCGACTGAAAATTCTTCCATTTTCTAGAGGAGCCACTTGCTAGAGAGGCCATAAGCCAACGCGTTTGGCACCTGATGATACGCTGCAAAGTTAAGCACTTTATAGACGTGAAACTCAGGGCAGTGTCATAAGCCGGCCTAATCTAACTTTATCTATGTAATCTATGTAATCTATGTAATATGCTGTTCTATGACTTAGAGTGTACTGCTTTTTTTAAATTCATATTTTGCCGACTATGTAACCTCGTGGGCATCGGTACCATTTTCCTCTTTCTCCGTTCTTCCATTCTCCGAACTTTCCATCTTTCCGACGAAGGGCTACGCCCGAAACGTCATACACTCTCTCTTTCCTTTCCTGAGCGTCCAATAATACTATCCATATCACGTCCTCACTTTGTTGTTTTTTTGTTTTTTTGTTATTGTTTTTTTGAACTATATATATATATATATATATATATATATGTAGTCACATTGACACTACAATTGTTTCCGTTAACGGACGATATCGTTTGTTTCATATCTCATACAATGTTATGTAATGCATGCCAGAAATATATGGTAATATGAAATAATATTCCAATAGTCTATTCACTTCTTGGTACGAAGGCATGATCGTCCTAAACACACACACACACACACACACACACACACACACACACACACACACACACACACACTACGGGCTGCTTTCAGTTTCCGTCTACCAAATCCCACTCATAAGGCTTTGGTCGGCCCGAGCCTATAGTAGAAGACACCCAAGGTACCATGCAGTTGGGCTGAACCCGGAACCATGTGGCTGGTAAGCAAGCTACTTACCACACAGCCCCGCCTGCGCCTGTTGTATGGATGCATGCATGCATGTATGTATGTATGTATGTATGTATGCATGTATGTATGTATGTATGTATGTATGTATGTATGTACTTCAAAATTTCTCAGTTACTTAAGCGATTATTTCACACTGTGAAGCATTAAAATTTATCTGGAACGTAAACTGATACCAGAAGATGTTTTTTATTTCTTTATTACCCACAAGAGGCTAAACATAGAGGGGAGGGGACAAACAAGGACAGACAAAGGGATTAAGTCGATTACATCAACTCCAGTGTATAACTGGTACTTAATTTATTAACCCCCGAAAGGATGAAAGGCAAAGTCGACCTCGGCGGATTTTGAACTCAGAACTTAAGGGCAGACGAAATAACGCTAAGCATTTCGCCCGGCGTGATAACGTTTCTGCCAGCTCGCCGCTTACCAGAAGATGTTTTGTTTTTGTTTCGACGCACCGATTCATCCGTCTCAGAGGTGCAAGAAAGATTTCCCACAGGTTGTACATGTGAGCGATGTACTTCTCACAACAGGACACCACGGGACATATAAGTAACGACACACACACGCACACACACACACACACACACACACACACGCACGCACACACACACACACACACACACACACACGCAACATATTCACAGATGCATGTGCGTGCATGCATGTATGTGTGTATACGTGCGTTTTTATTATACGTTATGTTATTGTTCTTGTGCAAACACGTCACTTGCTAGCAGGTAAAGGCAACAAGAAAACATGGGAAGATTGCAACCCAAATACAGAAAGAAGACCTTTGACACAGTACAAACAATAAGAAGCTTCATTATCAACAAATAACTTTAAAACACATAAAAATCCACTAAATCTCTAAGTATCCACTAAATACAGTCACATCTACAGGTATGTATGTATGTATGTATATGTATATATACATACACATAAGCATATATACACAAGCGCACGCTCAGGCACGCATATATACAGACACATATATACCTGCATGTGTGAATATATTAATGCATTTATCTAACTATATTTCTCTCGTACTTCCCCCTCTATGTGTGTATGTATATATATATATATATATGTGTGTGTGTGTGTGTGTGTGTGTGTATGTCTGTCTGTCTGTCTATCTATCTATCTATCTATCTATCTATCTATCTATCTATCTCATTTCTTTATTGCCCACAAGGGGATAAACATAGAGGGGACAAACAAGGACAGACAAAGGGATTAAGTCAAATACATCGACCCCAGTGCGTAACTGGTGCTTAATTTATCGACCACGAAAGGATGAAAGGCAAAGTCGACCTCGGCGGAATTTGAACTCAGAACATAACGGCAGACGAGTGCAAGCTATGGGAGGTCAAGGCAATTCCACTTCGTGGTTCCATAAAAGGCAAATTTCTGAGTGAATGCAGGTTGGTCATCTGGGATGAAGCGACAATGAGCCATAAGGTTTCCTTTGAAGCTCTTGACATGGCGTTTCAGGATCTGAGACACAACGTCAGGCTCATGGGAGGTTCCACAGTCTTGCTTGCAACCAACAGTGCAGCTCAGTGATGATGATGCAGAGAGAACGTAAGCAATAGCACTTCGGTTGGCGAGAAGGATGGCCGGGTAAGCTTGCCTTTTGGACATATGGTATCTGATTTATAGGAACTAATGAATAAGGTGTTTCCTAACCTGAGGAATCAGTTTACAGAACCACGACTTACCACACAGCCACTCCTGCACATATGTTTACATTTGCTGAACATTTCTGATCTGGAATTCGGCAGTGCGGTGGAATTCTCAGATCTAAAACGGATATTATTTTAGATCAATGGACATATAATATGGATTTTTCTACGATTTTCGACTTGATTGTATGTGGCGTAGAGTTGGCCTTGAAACCCCATACGTGGATAGCCAAATGAGTAGCTTTACTTTTGTCTATGTATCAGCTAGAAGATAGGTGGTTTCCATAGCATTTTTTGTAGTTGCCTTCACAGAACCTGATGTAATTCTTCATTGGTTTGAATTATCATGTAGCATTGCTATGACTTTTACCTTATATACGACGGGGTTTATCATGCACGCCTGGTTAAGTGGGCAAGCTTCAGCCTATCGACAGTTACAAATGGGAACGAACTCTTGGCGGTGTTTACATGTTCTTCATATTGGGGCAGCAGCTGTACGATAATTTAACTGAGTGTCTGTTAAAGACCTTTCTGTATTTGTGATTTTCTGGGAAACGCTTATCTGAGAGAGTGTGTATGTGTGTGTAGTTGTCACATGTCCAGGAAAGTGTTGATACAGAGCATATGAATTTAGCACTGTAACTTCAACCCCGGCGCCTTTTCTTATGGTTATCTATTGCATGGCAAATATTGTATTTATCAAGTTATGACACATAATCACAAACTTCCACCCTTTTACTCTATCAACAGATACACAACTTCAAAGGGCTTAGCGCTGTGTTTTTGTTTTATTTGTTAGTTTGTTTAAAATAGTGACACATTTAAGAAATATAACAAGTGTGTGATTGTGTCATTTATCTATCTTTTTATGGAGTTTAGTCTTGACTGATACGTAATAGGCCCAAATTGTAACATTAGCATCTACTCTTTCTTCAGACGTGTCTGCATAGGTTCGTGTTGCGCGCACGCACACACACACACAAACATTTTGTAAAAGTGGGAGTATGTTTATTGAGTGTGTGTGTGTGTATATATATTTATATTTATATGCATATACACATATATATATATATGTATGAACATATATATATATACATATATATAGTTTTAGGGAAAATAACCAATTTTCAAGAACTCATCGATGAAAATCCACTATCACATATAGAAAAATTAATAATTAAAAGCACAATAAATGAGTATAATATAAAGTAAAGTAAATATCATAAGATAAATATAATATAATAAATATAATATAATATA
>NC_142947.1:44611638-44619138 GCF_046866305.1 Octopus bimaculoides | reverse complement strand
TAGATTCTCAATTGCAAATGCTGGTATCTGTTGCTGAAACATTGCAACCGTTGTTTGGTTTGGCTGTTGTCATGTTTCTGTTAGAAGGAAAAATTTCAGTGGTTTTTGTGTTGGTTTTTAAAAGGTCTGGTAGGGATGTGGCGGAGTAGGTAGTGCAAGTCAAATAGATCGTGTGTGTGTGTGTGTGCGTGTGCTTCTGCATGTATATGTGAATGTTATGTACGTATAAGTATCTATGAATATATGTATATATGTTTGCATATACATGAGTAAGCGTGTACGCACATATATGTCTGTGTGTATATGTATATATATATATATATATATATATATATATATATATATATAGGCAGAAAGAAGCCTGTCGTATATATATATATATATATATATATACATATATAGGCAAAAAGAAGCCTGACGTATAGGTGTGTGTGTATGTTTGCGTCTGTGTGTGTGTGTGTGTATTTGCGTCTGTGTGTGTGTGTGTTTGTGTCTGTGTTTGGTTTGTCCTCCGCACCGCTTGACAGTCGGTGTTGGTGTATTTACTTTCCCGTAACCGAGCGGTTCAGCAAAAGTGACCAATGGAACAAGTATCGCTTTAAAAAAAAAAAGAGTTCTAGGGTCGATTCATATAACTAAAAAAAAAAAAAGCTCTTTAAGGCGGTGCCCCAGCATGGCCACAGTTCGAACGACTGGAACAATTGATAGATAAGAGAAATGACAATGAAATACAGTCGTCGGTGGTTTAACAAAAGTCATGTCTGTTTGCATTGTCATAAAAAAAAACTACGCAGATGACACCTCTTAAGTGTTTCCCTGCCGATATTTACCGATCGTTTACGAGATAAACCTGCGGTTGATCAACTGTTGGGAAAACACAAAACACGTAGTGTAGTATCTGTTTATTTTCATGGAATATTTGTCATTTTATTATGCTCTTTATGATAAATAACTTACGTGGGGGTGCCGGAACGATCCCGGCTTTGAGTGTAAAAGAAAATAAAAGAGGATCAGTTAATTATGATTTTATTCAACGTATTCAAATTCACTTATTGGAACGGTCCGTCAGGTTTTCTAAGCTCTGTAAAAGAACTCGGAAGTTTGGGCCTCCAACCAGGCCTTTTGCGCCACCCTTAAAGCCAGGAACTTTTCAGCACCTCCTCCTCTGTGTGTGTCTATGTATGTCTATGTGTGTGTGTGCGCGCACGCATATATATATATATATATATATATATATATATATATATATATATATATATATATATATATATATATATATATATATATATATATATACTTTTATTCTTTTATTTGGTTCAGCCATTTGACTGCGGTCATACTGGAGCACCCCCTTTTTGTTGAACGGTTTGACCCTAGAGCTTATTTTTAAGTACTTATTCTCTCGGTCTCTTTTCGCCGAACTGCTTAGTTGCGGGGACGTAAACACACCAACATCGCTAGTCAAGTAATAATGGGGGTGGGTGGGGTGGACAAACACAGACGCACAAACATATACATATATATATATATATATATATATATATATATATATATATATATATATATATATATATATATATATATATATATATACGACGGGCTTCTTTCACTTTCCGTCTACCAAATCCACTCATAAGGTCTTGGTCAGCCCGAGGCGAGAGTAGAAGACACTTGCACAAGGTATCACGTAGTGGGATTGAACCTGGAACCATGTGGTTGGTAAGCAAACTACTTACCACACAGCCATATATTGCATCTCACGGAATTTTGTCAGTGATCAGGTCACCGTCTCAAAGCGACGAAAATATTTTGGCAAATTAAATCTAAATGTCGAAGTGAATCTAACGGTTTTTTGTCGACCATAGAACACATCCGTGGCACACTTGTATGACACGCCCCCACCCATTGTCACCCCCTAATCGACGTGGTCACTCAGTTTGCTAAAGATAGCTGCACAATTCTCTTCAAATCACAAGTTATTGTCTTCAAAGATGGAAGACACAAAAAATAATGTAGTCCAAGATACACATATATAGAAAAGCTGCTCGCGATAGGAATACAGAGTTTTACGTTTTAACACATTGACAAATCGATATCGTAGTTCGAGGTATTTCTCCAACAAAGTGGAAGAGTCACAGTTGGAATTCCGCTTTGCTCAATGAAGCATAACCTATGGCTAAACAGCTCATAGAAGCATCTTGGAAATCGTTATATCTCCGTCCACTTGCGTCAGCAACGTGATGCACAAATGTTGACATTCCTACACAGTGACCTTTAAAGATGACCTCTGCTGTCTCATACATTACCGTTTGACGACACCATAGTAAACTTTCAACGAAAATTTTCTAACCTACACACACACACACACACACACACACACACACACACACACACACACACACACACACACACACACACACACACACACACACACACATAAAAATAACACATATATAAAAAAAGGCGGCGAGCTGGCAGAACCGTTAGCACGCCGGGCGAAATGCTTAACGGTATTTCGTATGCCGCTACGTTCTGAGTTCAAATTCCGCCGAGGTCGACTTTGCCTTTCATCCTTTCGGGGTCGATTAAATAGGTACCAGTTACGCACTGGGGTCGATATAATCGACTTAATCCGCTTGTCTGTCCTTGTTTGTCCCCTCTGTGTCTAGCCCCGTGTGGGTAGTAAAGAAATAACACACACATACAGGGTTGGCCAAAAGTCTATTGACAGTAAATCAAAATTCCATAAATATTGTCTGTAATTCTGTATTGACTCGAATTCTGTATTGTCGCTCAAGAAGGACTTCAGTTTGAATAATTTCCATGGTGTTTCATTCTTCAGATGTTTTTATTAAATTCATTCAGTTGTTAAACATAAATAAATCCTGGAATTAAATGGTTTTGATTTACTGTCAGCTGAATTTTCGCCAACCCTACATATATATATATATATATATATATATATATATATATATGATATACTTTTCGTAATGAGATAAAAAAAAAAAACCAAGGCTGTGTATAATATAGAACATTTATAAATAGAATGTCTTACAGCTGTTTCCAGGATATTTATTATATTCCTTCGTCGGAGACGGTGTGAGAGGATGATTAAGCAATAGTTAGTTTAGTTAAGATAGGGAATAGAGAGTGAATGTAGGGATATTGTATTTGTAAATCCAATGTTTAGGAAGAATGGTATACATATAAGATTCCAATATCTTGTGAGTAAGATCCAATTGTTTTTAAGATTGGTCGTTGGCTTTGTAAATCGAACCTGGAGCTTAACCGTGGTCTATCCATAGCACTTACTCAGCATTACCTGAAACCTCTGGGTCTAATTGACACCACTATCGCTCATAACCTATATATATATATATATATATATATATATATATATATATATATATATATATACACATACGCCTCGAAAGTTTAGTCCAGTGGTTCCCAAAGTTTTTCGGGCTGCCGCCCCCTTGATACCCAGGTCACGTTCCAAGCGCCCCCACCTCAACTAACCATCACAAACACAGACCTCTTTCTGAAGCAAATTCAAAGCAACAGTATTTCACAAATAAAACTTAACGTAATGGACCCATTATTTCGTTGTTTTTACATGAATCGTTACCCCATTGTCGCCTCACTTTTCTTCAACGCCCCTAGGAAGTTTCCACCGCTCCCCACCAGGGGTGCAATACCGTCCACTTTGGGAAACACTGGTTTAGTCAAACAAATAGACCCAGAACTTATTTTTAAATCTGGGACTTACTGTATCGGCTTCATTTACCGAACCGCTACCTCACAGGATGTAAGTAACCCAACACTTGTTGTCAAGAGGCAGTAGAGTGGTTAAACCTAGACACACACACACACACACACACACACACACACACACACATATATATATACGACGGGCTTCCAGTCAGTTTCCGTCTACCAAATTCTTTCACAAGGCATTGGTCGGCGTGGAGGCTATAGTTGAAGACACTTGCCCAAGGTGCCGCACAGTGGCACTTGAACCTGAAACCACGTGACTGTAAAGCGAGTTTCTTACTACACAATCATACACACGCCTATACACATAAAAAAAAGAAAAAGAAAAAAGAAAAGAAAACACAACACAACACATTGACTCGATAAGAGCAATGACTATTGACAATGCCAATAAATAAATAGATGAATAAATAAATAAATAGATAAATAGATAAATAAGTAAATAAATGAAGAGGGAGAGAGAGAGAGAGAGAGAGAGAGAGAGAGAGAGAGAGAGAGAGAGAGAGAGAGAGAAAGGTTTGTGATTTTAATCGGTTTGCAAATCTTAATCTATGTAGATCAAACATGGTTGTTTAACTTGAAAGCGGGTAAGGTAGGAAAAGAAAGAACAAAACAGTGATACGTGACTGGAAGAATTACATATTTCTTACCGTTTATTTCTTCCATAACCTTCTGAAAGTCTATTTCCCTTTGATTCATATCCTTTCAATGTTTGCTTCCCTTACCTGTGAGAGCTGAGATCAAAGCCGAGCAAACGACGTCGGAAGAATAAAAGGCAGAACGTGCCAAACGAAATGCCGCCTTCTGTATCACGTTTCGGTTATAAACATTACGAGCCATGTAACTTTTCGGAGGTTTGTACAGCGGAGCTTGAAACTCTCCGTTGCAGAAAAACTGTGGAATTGGCTTGTTTGAGTTCCAAAGCTTTTTGTAGAATGAATGTGACACTAAGATTCAAAGACTCAACCGCAAAGACTGTAGGATTGACAAGTATTTGGTACCTAATACTTCCAATCGGATAAAGCCTATGGAAGAAATCTGAGGTACTCTTGCAGAAATTTGAGGTACTGTAAGGAAAATTTGAGGTAATCTAACGGAAATTTGAGGTACTGCAAGAGAAATTTGAGGTGCTGTAAGAGGAATTTAAGGTTCTCTAACAGAAATTTGAGGTACTGCAAGAGAAATTTGAGGTGCTGTAAAAGGAATTTAAAGTTCTCTAACAGAAATTTGAGGTACTGTAAGAGAAATGGGAAAACACAAAACTGTTGCAGTAGAGGGCTTAAGCGTGCTCTTGGAGGGTCTGTTTTCCTCGAATCTATTTTAGCTAGTTCTTTTTAATCGCTTAGTCAGTAGGAAATAATGGGAGCATAATCCTTTACAGGTCTCCGAAATTATTGGATGGGAGAAAGGTGTTCCCCAATTGGAGATTAGGACCTAAAGCTTGTAATGTAGTGAATTCCGCTAAAGAGAGCCAAGGTGCCAAGCGGGCGTTGTTAAACCGGGCGACAGATTAAGTGTTTTAAACCGGGCGACAGATTAAATTTGTTAAACCGAGCGACGGATTAAATTTGGTAAACCGGGTGACGGATTAAATTTGGTAAACCGGGTGACAGATTAAGTTTGTTAAACCGGGCGACAGATTAAGTGTTTTAAACCGGGCGACAGATTAAATTTGTTAAACCGAGCGACGGATTAAATTTGGTAAACCGAGCGACGGATTAAATTTGGTTAATCGGACGACAGATTAGGTTTGTTAAACCGGGCGACAGATTAGGTTTGTGAAACCGGGCAACAGATTAAATTTGGTTAACCGGGCGACAGATTAGGTTTGTTAAACTGGGCGACAGATTAAGTTTGTTAAACCGGACGATAGACTAAGTTTGTTGAATAGGGCGACAGATTAAGTTTGTTTGGATGACACGCATTTTTGATGGTGGTGGATAAACCATTAGCTACCTAAATTGGTAAGCAACATCAACAAGAACAAGAACAACATCGGTCATGGCAACAAGAATGGTAAGAACAAGTATCAAAAGAAGATACCCAGTCTTCATATAACGAACATAAAAGTGGCTTACCTGGATGGGAATATTTTCATCATGAGGGATGTGATTGGTTGACATAGTGTCATGTGACCTTTTACTGGCTTTGACACAACAACACCAACATCAACAACAATAACAACACCACCAAACACCAAAACCAATGCTAGCACCTTTATGGGCAATACTAACACTTCGGATAATACCTTTACGGCATGAAGATTCAAAGGAAATCCAAAATAAATAACGGAATTGTTGATTTGCTGTAAGGGATTGAAATCCAACGTTTCGGAAATTTGTTCTTCTTCAAAGATTAAGAATATAGAGGTTAATACCAAAATTGCAGAAAGGCAAACGATTCCTTAGATTCCGGATCTTACCTTATCTTTGTAACCGTCATATTTTGTTTTTGTCTTTCGCTGTTATTGTTATTGTTATTGTTGTTGTCTAGCTTTAAGTCAATCCTGAATAAGCAGACCTATGATCAAAGGCATTCCAAACATGACCATCCTGCCTTAAATAATGTGGTGTTCCTTTTCCCACCTTCTATTTTTTAAGCTGGTAGACTGTTATTTAACGAACAGTCTTAGCTGCTGTTTCTAGCAGACCAAATAACCCGAACACTCTCTTGTCGTAATAATCGTTGGTGTTATTGCTCCGGTTATTATTATTACGGATGTTGGTGTTGTTGATAATGTTGGTGTTGTTGATAATGTTGGTGTCATATTAAAGTGCTTCGTTCCTTGGTTTGAATTCGTTCTGGTTTCCAATTTTCTCTTCGAAAGTAGAAACCGGTTACGAAGACTTGAGAAGTACCGGGTAACATTCGAGGAATACGGAATAAAAAGTTGAGTGAGTTCTAGGTAAGTTCCTTTGCGCATGTGTGTCTCTGTGTGTGTGTTTTACACGTGACTGTAGTATTTACATTCCGTGTCCCTACAAACAGGGTCCTTATACTCGAACACTTACATCAGAAAGAGACAGAAAAGACAGAGAGGCAGAGACAGAGAGAATGAGTGGGGGCAAAAAGAAAGAAAGTAAAAGAGAAAGAGAGAGAAAGAGAGAGAGAGAGAGAGGGGGGGAGAGAAGGAGAGATAGAGGAGGAAGAAAGAGCCGAGTGAAAGGGAAATTCAAGAAACGGTGTTTTACTCTGTTAAGTGTTCGACTTACGAAGACAAAATGTTTTTTTTTCACGACAGGTGAGACAAATATGGACTTAATGTTATTGGTTACCTTACTGAAGTACATACGCTGTCAAACTTCGACGACTGGTGGTGGTGGTGGTGGTGGTGGTGCGGAAATTATAGGTAGTGGCACTCTTGGTGGTGTTGTTGGTGTAGGTGGTGGTGGTGGTGGTGGTGGTAGTTCTAGTGATAATGTTGGTGACGGCGGGGATGGCGTTGGTGGTGGTGGTAGGTGGCAGGGAGGGTCGGAAATTACAGGTAGCGTCGCTCTTATTGGTGTTAGTGGTGGTGGCGTTGGTGGTAGTGTGCTGTAGTGGAGGGGGTGGTAATGAAGATTGCTGATTGTATTGGTGGTGGTGGTGGTGGTGGTGGTAGTGGTAGGTGGTGGTGGTTGGTAACGAGGATTAGTGATAGCGGTGGTGGTAGTGGTAGGAGGATGGTGGTGGCGGCGGCGGTGGTGGTGGTGGTCTTTTGACTGGTGGAACTGGAGGCGGTGTTAG
>NC_142947.1:44599138-44606638 GCF_046866305.1 Octopus bimaculoides | reverse complement strand
GGAAAAGAGGTTTGGCAGTATTTCCATAAAAACTCTAAATATACATTTATAATTATGAAAGCAAAGAAACGATGACAATAATTGATAAAAGAACCGATGGCATAAAAACAATGGAACTGGGTTAAAAAAAAGAGCTAATAAAACGAAATTAAATGAAATGGTAATAAAAAAACAATAAAAGGATTTAGATTAAGCACTTTACTCTGAATTTAAAGAGATTAAGGTTATAATCTGCAAGAAAATAACGAGGTAAGAGTTTATTCAGTTGATCTGAAAATTCAAACAGTTTGATGCTCGGGAAAATGGAAAAGTCTTTTACCTTTCGAGCCTACGCTCTTCAACAGAAAATAATAATAATAATGATAATAATAAAAATGATATTGATGATGATGATGATGATGATGATGATGATGATGATGATGATGATGATGATGATGATGATGATGAGGATGATAATAATAATAATAATGATAATAATAATAATAATAATAATAATAATAATAATAATGATATAAACACTTCAACGTTAAACTGATGAATTACTCAATACTTTCTGCAGAAGACATGTTTATTAATCATTTCGCAAGAAGAGAGTTAACAGTGACTTCGAAGTTTCGGCCTTCGTCTGACTACCATATTGTACATACATACATACAAGAATACACACACACACACACACACACACACACACACACACACACACACACACACACACACACACACACATATATATATATATATATGTATATGTATATATGGTGATGGCGGTGTTATTAGTTCGTGGCTCGACTGCGTTTTAGGCGCAAGAGAATATATTCTCAATGCGCTTGGTGTTAAAAACACCTAAAAAGTAAGTCATAGGCAAGTGAGACAACTCGCATGAGGTTCCTTCTCGGAGTAACAGATATAAATGCTTCGTCATTGTTGTGGCTTTTCAATTCCGTTTACCGAACAAGACCAACTGCTGCAAGCTATATCGCAGACTGTGACTATATGCTAAATGGTTTAAGAACCATCTACTGGCATGTCCTGTCCCAACGTTACATGCTACGTTACACACACACACACACACACTTGCTAATACTTTGCATAAATGTATCTCCTAACATATTTAAGTCCTCACGGTATGTATACTGATGTCAATGTTCTCTAAATAGTTTCTTTTTTTTTTTAATTTTATTTTCTGCCAATGAAAGCGTTACATGTCAACGGCCTTTTGTTTTCGGAAAAAAAAAAAAGTACGAATTGTCAGAATTCCAAGATAATTTAACTAAATTTTAATACCACAATAAAAGAATCACAAAACGGGTTTTTGAAGCCGGGCCAACTGGTGGGAGGCCTCGGGATAGACAGAAAACGAAATGGTTTTACGATAATTATAGTCTCACTTGGTTATGCTTGAGAATCTACACATTCGCACGCACACACACACACACACACACACACACACACACACACACGAGTGAATGGACAAACGGAAGAAGGGCACTCAACCAATTTCTTAAGAGTTACATGTATGGATCAAAACAGTTTGATTCAAATTCGTTGGCATTCTTGAGTTTCAAGCGTGATGCTAGTCGTCAGCCAAAGATGGCTGACGACTAGCATCACGCTATATATATATGTATGTTTGCATGTATGTATGTATGTATGTATGTATGTATGTATGTATGTACACGCACACACACACACATATATATATATAGTTGAATTTTACAGAAAGACAAAAGACGAATACTGGTGTATAAACAACGAATGTGTGTATTAACTTAATTCTCGGGAAGGTGAGGAAATCTTTTACATTTCGAGCCTACGCTCTTCAACAGGAAGGAACACGAGGAAATAAACAGAGTATATATATATATATATATATATATATATATAACTACACACACGCAACACACACACATACACAAACAACACACACACACACACACATTTCTATATGTCTGTGTATGTGTGTATATGTTTAATTTCACCAATCGAATCGTTTTAAGACGCTGATTTCACATATTATGCAATAAACAGGCCATGAAATGTGCTTCGAGATCCACTCGAGAGGGTTTTAAGAAGCGAGATACTTTGAGTGGTTGTAGTCCTTGTTACACTTGTCTACATGTCACTACTGGAACGCCTTTCTAACAGAGATATGATAGATGAAGCATGATCTGCCTGAAGTACAACAAGAACAGATAAAGAAAAAAAATACCCCAACAAAACAGAAAAACAAAAAAACAGAAGAGATATCTCTGATATTTAAAGCTGACATTTTTGTAAAAGTACTTCGATGAATGTTTAAGACAAATGTGGAACATGAAAGATAAAATATATCTGTTGTTATTGATTGGTGGTGGTGACACAACGACAAGACGACGCTGATGACAGACGAATCCACAAATACCATCGCCGCCGCCGCCGCCGCCACCACCACCACCACCAGCGCAGCCACCACCACCACAGCAGTGTGTGTATATATATATATATATATATATATATATATATATATATATATATATATATATATATATATATGTATATATATATATATATATATATATATATATATATATATATATATATATATATATATATGTATATATATATATATATATATATATGTATGTGCATATATATATATATATATATATATATATATATATATATATATATATATATGCGACGGGCTTCTTTCAGTTTCCGCGAACCAAATTGTGTACAAAGTCCACTCACAAGGCTTTGGTTGGCTCGAGGCTGCAGCAGCAGACGCTTACCCAAGGTGGTGCAATGCAGTCGGACTGAACTCGGAACCACGTAGTTGGTAAGGAAAATTCTTACCACACACCCATGCCTACCTGCGCCTACGCACACACACACACATACATACATACATATATACATAGAATGAATTCGTTTATATTAGATAAAACAAATAAAAATGTTAGGAAATGCTTAATGCTTTCGTCATTAATGTTTTATGTTTCGTAATGTACAAGAAAATATTACGCTTCCTCAGCTAAGACTTATGTAACTAAGCAATAGATTACGTGATATCACATCGTTCTTCTGTACACATTCGCAGACATTCACCGAACATCATATAATTAAGTCGCCGCCGGCTACTGTAGACATCGGCAGCTGGTTATTAAAAAGGAGAGTACAGCAGCAAATGGTGCAAGTATTAGTTTGTGCAAAACAGCAATGAAACGTTTGTACCGAAAACCTATGTTTTCTTTCTTTTTTTGTTTCTGCTTTTTACTGTCTATATTGAAATGATCAAGATAAAAAGCTTACATCATTAATACGCTACAAATAAAGACAACACGCAAACAATATTTACAAAATGTGTGTGTGTGCGTGTGTGTGTGTGTCTTTATATATATTTATGTATACAGGTGCAGGCATGGCTGTGTGGTTAGAAGCTTGCTTACCCAACCACATGGTTCCGAGTTCAGTTCTACTGCGTGGGACCGTGTCTTCTACTATAGCCTTGGACTGACAAAAGTATTGTGAGTGGATTTGGTAGACGGAAACTGAAAGAAGCGGCGAGATGGCAGAAACGTTAGCACGCCGGGCGAAATGCTTAGCGGTATTTCGTCTGCCGCTACGTTCTGAGTTCAAATTCCGCCGAAGTTAAGTAACTAAATAACTACAACCAACGACTCAAGATTAGCGATCAATCTGATCAAATCGTGATATCGACATAAATATCGATTTCTAATATTAGGACATTATATACATTGAACAGATCTATGACTAAAGATATTCTAAAAGTGACCATCTCGACATCTTGAAAGTATGCTTAGCTTTACCTTATCTAATTATTTTACATACCTCAACAGACCTATGACTAAAGACCTTTCAAATGTGACAACCTCTTCAAGCCCCAGCATGGCCGCTACCTAATGTCTGAAAGATAAAAAATATACTTCCATTTTCAACAAAAATCTAAAAGTACAGTTACTGACATTTTAAATCACTGGTGATTAGGATAATGACCGATCAAGTATCGTTTTATAAACATCAGCTCATCAGACACATTTAAATGTTTCATTCAATACAGCGCATCGTTAAGCGGTGAGCTGGCAGAAACATTAGCACGCCGGGCGAAATGCTTAGCGGTATTTCTTTTGTCTTTATGTTCTGAGTTCAAATTCCGCCGAGGTCGACTTTGCATTTCATCTTTTAGGGATCGATAAATTAAGTACCAGTTGCGTACTGGGGTCGATCAAATCGACTGACCCCCTCCCCCAAAATTTCGAACCTTGTTCCTAGAGTAGAAAAGAATAAAGTACATCATTTAACGATGCTTGTTGTCATTCTAGACATACGTCTGCCTTCCTCCAGAAAATTGCGAGTTTTCTCAACCAGTTCTGATGTTCTGACGTCCCTCGCCCTCCCACACCTCTCATCGTCTCCCACACCTCTCATCGTCTCCCACCCCTCTCATCGTCTCCCACACCTCTCATCGTCTCCCACCCCTCTCATCGTCTCCCACACCTCTCATCGTCTCCCACCCCTCTCATCGTCTCCCACACCTCTCATCGTCTCCCACCCCTCTCATCGTCTCCCACACCTCTCATCGTCTCCCACCCCTCTCATCGTCTCCCACCCCTCTCATCGTCTCCCACCCCTCTCATCGTCTCCCACACCTCTCATCGTCTCCCACCCCTCTCATCGTCTCCCACACCTCTCATCGTCTCCCACCCCTCTCATCGTCTCCCACACCTCTCATCGTCTCCCACCCCTCTCATCGTCTCCCACACCTCTCATCGTCTCCCACCCCTCTCATCGTCTCCCACACCTCTCATCGTCTCCCACCCCTCTCATCGTCTCCCACACCTCTCATCGTCTCCCACCCCTCTCATCGTCTCCCACCCCTCTCATCGTCTCCCACCCCTCTCATCGTCTCCCACACCTCTCATCGTCTCCCACCCCTCTCATCGTCTCCCACACCTCTCATCGTCTCCCACACCTCTCATCGTCTCCCACCCCTCTCATCGTCTCCCACCCCTCTCATCGTCTCCCACCCCTCTCATCGTCTCCCACACCTCTCATCGTCTCCCACCCCTCTCATCGTCTCCCACACCTCTCATCGTCTCCCACCCCTCTCATCGTCTCCCACACCTCTCATCGTCTCCCACCCCTCTCATCGTCTCCCACCCCTCTCATCGTCTCCCACCCCTCTCATCGTCTCCCACACCTCTCATCGTCTCCCACCCCTCTCATCGTCTCCCACACCTCTCATCGTCTCCCACCCCTCTCATCGTCTCCCACACCTCTCATCGTCTCCCACCCCTCTCATCGTCTCCCACACCTCTCATCGTCTCCCACCCCTCTCATCGTCTCCCACACCTCTCATCGTCTCCCACCCCTCTCATCGTCTCCCACACCTCTCATCGTCTCCCACCCCTCTCATCGTCTCCCACACCTCTCATCGTCTCCCACCCCTCTCTACCATCCTTAAACCTCTTGTGCAAGCGACTAAGTTAATCCATAAGCAATCAAAAGCATTTCATTCGTTTCTGTATCATTTTATAAACAGCTCATCAGACACGTTTAAATGTTTCACTCAATAAAGGGCATCGTTAAGGCGGCGAGCTGGCAGAAACGTTAGCACGCCGGACGAAATGCTTAGCGGTATTTCGTCTGTCTTTATTCTCTGAGTTTTGACCCAATTTAGCACTGAATTTTATTGCATAGCGATTTTCCAAATTACCTTACCGTCCCGACTGCACTCCGCGAACTAGAATCAAAGACAAACAATAGCACCCAGAGAGCACAAACCTCCACCAAGGCAACACCAACGTCCTCTCAACGATTAACCGGAGATGATTTCTTAAAATGAGAATATCTGAAATAAACTCCACTGCTCTCACAAACGAGAACACTAAAAATGAACCCGACCGCTCTCAAAAATTAAATAAAAAAAAAACAGAAAAAATAATCCAGAATCCTTGTCCGGTACCGGATCGATCTCAAAATCTAATCAGTTCGTGCCAGTGACGAAGCCAAACATCTCTGAAAGTTTCATCCGAATCCATTCGGCGGTTCTTGAGATATCTTGTCTACAGACAAACAAACAAACAAATACGACTGAAAACAATGCCTCCACCTTCGCCAAGGCGGAGGTAACTAGAAGTCTGAAAACAAGCATGAACGTTCAGAACAAACTTATGAAAGTGTTTTGGACAGGGGAAGGGTCAATGCTCTCTTCTACTGTTGGTAAGAAGGAAGACAGCTGATTTTGCATGTACTATTTTAAATCTGTTGTAGTGGAGCTAAGTTTCTTGGTGATTACAGTAGCGTTGGAACAGTTATGCAACAATGTCCGAGGAAAGGTGGAGGTTTATCAGTGTGGTGTCATTTGGATATTTTGTGGAGGTGTGAAAATGTCGTGTAGGAAATAGCAGACCCTGGAGGTATTCTTCCAATCCATTACACTGTCCTGGCAGCCAGACAGTCTGCTTGCCAGTATTTAACACTATTTCTTAAAGTGGTTTAAATATTTTTTCTATGAGTAGACAATGAGTAATAGAGTCGAAAGTTTTGCTGATGTCGATGGTGCTTAAAATAATTCGTATGACAGGTTTTTGTTGTTGAAAGCATCATATATTTTCTTAGATTTGTGAGTAATTGGGTAATTGCTTGTCGTGATCTACATCCGTGTTATGATTTGGAGAAAGGCGGATGCGCTGATGAGCGTTGTCAAGAATAAACCATTATAGAATTATTGAGAGGGCTGGGTCCCAATGGTGTAGCTAATTGGGGAGCAAAGGGAGCGACCGCTTCCCCTATCCCCAGCACATTTTTCAAAATTGGTGCCTTTTCAAGAATTTTTCTTAATTCTTTAATCCACTTGTCCGTTAAAAGTCGGTTCCCTTTTTTTCTTTTCTTTTTCGCTTTTTTGTTTGTTAATCGCATGGTCTTGGAAGAACATTCTGGAATCATTACTTTATTTTTTGAACTGTCTGCTCAATCTCCTGTGATGTGTTGGCTTCCCCTGACATCTGAAGAACCAAAATAAACACCGACGTCGTAACTTCTCGACCCTGGACAATCCCGTGGAATTCATTTTTTCCCGTCACATTTTATATCAGTATTTATACTCTTCATACACAACGGCATTGTTACTAAAACATAAAATAAATGAATGTAGAATACAATTACATATATTATCACTAATGAAATATTTCACGTAATATGAGAAAAATGAGTTAAAAATTGCTGGTCCTTCTTTGGAGATTACAGACCATACGAACCGGACCTCAACGGAGATCGATTCTAAGCTCACTGCAGATAGGGAAACCTGCAATTTCCTGGTCTCCCAACTCTGTCCGCTGGGGGGTTTCTTTCTACGCTATAATGTAGTCTATAATTGCCACGTAGTAACACCACGGCCCCATCAGATAAAGGTCTATATTGGCATGGTTGATTTCAAGCGCCACTAGCATGCCCACATGAATTCTTTCTCTAATCGACCTCTAGACTCTCTACTTCCTT